>NC_057801.1:186365391-186665391 GCF_018294505.1 Triticum aestivum
CATCCGGGCGGAAGTTATGTGCACACAAGAGGAGAACGATTCGATGTGGCATTAGGATTGAGGGTAATTAACTATGTATGGAGATATAGAGACCTTGAACGTGCATGTGTGAGGTATACATGTATACGTGGGATGTGTGTGTGTGCGCGCGCATGATCGAGATAAAAGAAAGAAGACATAAGTCATAAGATCAACGACATGGGAGAGACGGATCGGTATGACAATATGCATGCATGTGAGAATGCAGGGAAGAAGACCCGACAATTGAGCATGTGTTTTTGTCTTTAAGAGATAGTGGCGTGGGCTGGAGCATGCATCTATGGCGAGCATAGGGAGTGAGGCACACTGATTGTGCAAAAGAGATCAACCTATAAATGCATATGTATGGAGAGACATATATAGTGTGGGTGATAGGAAGCAAGACTCCATGCGAGAAAGAAATGTTGACGGAGAAATTACAGATAGATACAGAGATAGAGATGCTAGCTAGAGGGACATCGGCTAGTTTGGGTGTTGGAGACGACTGCCGGGTGGTTCAGAGGGTGAAGTTATATATGTGTGTGAGAGACAAAAATAAAAAGAGGGCACTTGACTGCATGTAGAGAGAAACATATGTAGTGTGCGTGATAGGAATCAAGCATGAGGGCGAGATAGAAGGTTGATGGAGAAATAGATAAATAGAAAGATAAAGATTCTAGCTAGTGTAAGTTAGAGATAGGAGTCGAGTGGATCAAAAGGCCGAGTTATGTGTGTGGGTGTGAGAGAGATAGAGAGAGGGTGCATGTGAGTCACATACAAACAGATATCAGAGAGAAATGAGATCCCGAGAGACGGAGTTTTATGTCTGCAAGAGAGAAAGATATTTCACAACGAGAGTGATAGCTAGAGAGACATATGAGGGAACGCAAGATATCTCTAGGGGGAGAGAGTGTGTGTGAGCGACATACAAGAGAACAATGGAGAAATATGAGACCCTGGGAGACAGAGTTTGTGTTTGTGTGTGAGAAAGAGATATTTAAGAGGAAGAGTCGTAGGTTCTCATATGTAAGGAGCGAAAGACATCTCTGTATGAGGGGTGTGCGAGTGGCACACATGGGAATAGTAGAGAGAAATGAGACCCTGGGAGACAAATTTTTGTGTTTGTGTGAGAGAAAGAGATTCCACATGGAGAATCATAGTTAGAGACACATATCAGGGAGCGAGATATACTTAGAGAGAGATAGAGTGATGAAGGTCGAGGGAGAGAGTACCATTAGTGTGTTACGAAGATAAAAGATCATTGTCGACATACAGGTAGCACGAGAGATACCTGAGAGACGATGAACGCGTATAGATCCAGAGAGATAGTCCTATATAAGCATGAGTGATAGCTATATGAGACGAATATCTGGATTAAAGGGGATTCAAATATTTAAACTGGAGATCATGACATCGATAATATCATAACACAAATTGGTGTATCAAACATGCATATTCATTTGAATTTTGGCACACGTGTAATGTTATATAGTTTATCAATATTGGTGATCCATAGATTCTTTAATTACAAACAATGCATGGTTTATATGCAATTAATGTCTAAACGGGATTACACTATATGTTGCATGTTTGAAACACATTATACATGTTTGAGAAGTAAAAAAACCCACATGAAACACACATTACTTGGAGAAAGTTAGCGAGGAATGCATACATTGGATTTCAACATAAAGTGGTTTCAAATATTTGAAAATCCAAATTGATGGATACAACCTTATGAATCTGAGATCATGCCATTTGTAAACCATATTTATGTATAAATGGTGTTGTGCTTTTGAAAGTATATATAAAAATGATGTATATAGAATTTAATTCCAATTGAAAATGGATCCTGCCCAAAGAAAATAGAATACAAAATTTGAACGAAGCGGGGAAAGTCGCAGTAACCGCCTGAAACCAAAATCTACGAGATGGAAAATACTACTGCCTATCCCTGCCACGCAAAGCCTGTCTGCTGGATTTCTATAGGTTTCGATAGGGGTAGGTTTGTAATTTCACCCAAACGTGACGTAACCGCCTCTCATACGGATTCATACACGGTGGGCGCCAAAACACAGTGTGTCCTCGGCCGAAATCGACTCCCTTCCCGATTCATATTCATACACGATGGGCGCCAAAAACAAACTCTCGTCGGAAAATATTCGATGTATGCAAGATTACCGTCCTATCCCCAACCGACTAATATTGCTGTGATGTAGGAATTTGAAACGGGGGCTAAGTTTGTAAATTTTCTCGCATTTGAGACAAGCGCGCCCTGAATACATTGTTCCCCCCTTCCTCTCTACCTCCCTTTTCCCCGTCCGTACTCCATGGGCGCCAAAACACCCTCTCCACCCCACCCTCCTCCGTCCGCCGCCGTATGCCACCCCATCCACCACCGTCCTCTTCCACCATGCTAGAGCTGATACCCCGACACCATCGTCCATTACAAGAGATCGACCTTTCTCATCCACGGCTTTGGACGGGGATCCTTGCATCCCGTCCTCTCGCTTCATCCCCGCCATCGTCCACCTTGCCGGGGCCGCTCCTACGACCGTCTCGTCCACCACGCCCCGCCGCCACCTTATCCCCTCCTAGATCTGCTTCCACGCCACCGACAGCCATCTCTACCGCAGCACCGTCAAATTTTCAGCAGATGCATACACGGCGCCGTACTAGAGGCGGTACTCCTCCGTATTTGCTCAACTTATTTATCAGAGCAAGAAAATAGATCGCCACTCTTTACTCTGATTTCTTGTCTTGGTTGCGAAGTTGCCTTTGTCCGGTTTGCACCTTCAGATCCGCCATGGCACCCTCAACACTATTTTTTTGAGGTGCACCTGCCTGGGCAGTAGTGCAACGCCCAGGCGACACATGAGAGCCCCAATGGCAAGCCATTGTGATGGACACTTCCCCATAAAAACTAAATTTAATATCGTTGTGGGCACATGGCCCACGTATCAGATATTAAACTAATAAGAACAGTAGGATCAACAGTATTAATATTGTTGCCGGTACTCTCGACACTATACTCCCAATGCTTATGGTTTTCCCCTTTTATATTCCACACTAGTTAAATCACAGTAGACTGAATTTCAAAATCGGGTCAGTCGATTTTTCAGAGCTTGCCGGAGTTCGGCGGTGCGAACGAACGGGCTCAGGTGGTTGTGGGGCCTCGCCAAACAAAGAAAACTCGATGCGGGTGGGGGCAGGGGTGGGGGTGTCGGAGGAACACAGGCGGTGGTGGCCGGTGGTCCGGCCGGCGGCCCGTGCGGTTTTCTGTATGGGAAGAATCAGAGACGAGGAAGAAGCAGGGTTAGGAGACGTAGGATTTTCATCCACCCGCCTGAAATGGTCAAGAGACAGCTGGGAGTTGCATTCTTAATGCGCTCTGGTTCATCATGTGTGGGCACTCCGTGACCAACATTTTATTATCCAATATCTGCTTGCTCTTCTTTACCATGTTCTGCTTCCGTTCTTCTTTAATATGTACTCTCTCCGTTCCTAAATACAAGTCTTTGTATAGATTCCACCATGGATTACATATGGAGCAAAATGAGTGAATCTACATTCTAAAATGTATCTGGATACATCTGTTTGTGATCCATAGTGGAAATCTCTACCAAGACTTATATTTTGGAATGGAGGGAGTATGATAGTAGTACAGTATGTTCCTTGTACTGAAGATGAGCAGGGACATTTGCAGTGTAGAGGTCTATACGGTCGGTTGTGATGGACACTTTGAGCCTCTTTGATTCGTAGGATTTTGTAAACATAGGAATAGGGTTTGTAGTGGCCTGCTCACTTGAATCCTATAAGAATAGCAATGAAATGCGGGGAGTTGTGTCGCCTTTGAGAGTTACACTGATATTAACAGTACCGCATCTTCACTTGAAGAGAGCTGGTATCCGAAGCCTTTCTAGCCGTACCGGCAATACTAGCACATATATTCCAGCAAGTTCCACTTTGCTGATTTTACTCTGATGCTTAAGGTTTTCCTGTTATATCTACACTATGATCTGTGTATCTGATTTGTGTCGCACTAGCAGTTGTCCACTCTTGAAGCTACACTGCAATGACTTACAAAATTGGCACCAAGGCATTGAGTGCCATTCTGGATGCAATGAAACTTATACGCTCCCCACCTGTTGACTCTTGTTCAGAATATGATCCTAATGACTCTTGTTCAAAATTGCCACATATAGAGAGACAACATGGAATTGCATTTCTTTGGGCGCTGTGATTCATCATGAGTGGGCAACCAAAATTGTATGCAATGAAGTGGAACCTCAAGAATATGCTTCCTCTTCTGTTCTTTAACATGTTCCTCTTTGTTTATTCTGTATTTAGTACATACAGTATGTGCCTTGTCAGGAAGGGGCGGAGGGACATCTGCAGTCAACAGCTGATAGAGCTGGCATGTACGTGATCGATAGGCTTACAATTACTAGCGGCAATACAACACCGTATTTTCAAGCCAGTTCCACTTTCCCGATTTATATATCGTGGTTATGGTGTACCCCTATTATGTACACTATGACCTGCCTAGTTGCTGTGTGCTCTTGTTATCATTGTTTGGCAATAAACTCTCTATACAGTATATTATGAACCTACCATCTGCCAACTATCCTTACTTCTGGAGCCTATTTTTTCTGTACTTGTGCCAGATTATATAAATGCACGCACCATATTACAGCACACATGAGCTCTCTCATCAGAATCCAGTGATAGCACACAAGTGTTTACAGGGGCGCCCCTATATTAGAATATCATCTGCATTACAAAGATAATCTCACAACTATTTATGTTTTCATGGTTCTTAGATATTATACGCAATTACAGTGAATATCAGAATCCACGCATCAGAAGAATATTGTGGAACACTGCAATGACTTACAAAATTGGCACCAAGGCATTGAGTGCCATTCTGGATGCAATGAAACTCATATGCTCCCCACCTATAGATTCTTGTTCAGAATATGATCCTAATGACTATTCTAACCTCGAGGAGTCAAAGGCAGAAGGCATGTCATGTTCACCCATCAAGGTGCCTGTTATAATTTGGCAAGGTTTTATTGATTGTGCGTATCTTGCATATGTTGTCTTGCATTTCTTCTACTTTGTTGCACCGCCATCTACTTAGTTTACTCATCATATATGTCGAGATGCCATGCCCATCCATTATCAATACATATTCCATCTGTCATCATACCATGTTTTCCCACTCAAATGCTGTTCTTGTGCATCAAACATCAAAAAGGAAGAGGGTGATTGCCGAACCTGAAGGAGCACCAGCAAAGTCCTTGAAAAACGTGGTTGTGCCGGAGAAATCAAACAGCACCTCATTTATATTGGCTGTACAACCAGTGACACAAAACGTAGGACCGACTCTAGCAGACTGTACCCATACTTCATTGGCCACACCACTAGCCCAACCACACAGGACCTGCACTCGAGAAAAAGGTATGCCGATGTCAGTTGCCATAGCACCAGCCATACCACAGAAAAATCCCACTCCAGCAAAAAGTACAGCAAGTCCACCGGCCGAAGACCTATTCCGACTGCAGAGACGACCAATAACTGCAGATTGGAACCCCATTCCAGTTATTCCCAGTTTAAAAGACAATGCTTTCAATGTTGTTAGGGACTACGTGCATATATTCCCATCATGGGAAGATTATAGTGAAGACAAACACCATTTTCACATTTTCCTGTCCCACTTATGTGTAAGTGCTATTATTCATGGTGATTATTTTCCTATTTTCTGCTGATTGAAGACATCAACGATTTACATTGCATTGTTGTAAGTAGGCGAGGGTCAATCTAGATGGTCATGATGAGCAAAGCTTGCTTGCACTTTTGAAGGAAGCATTGCAATAGTATCGGTGTTACCTAAGGAAATCACACTTTGATGGCAAGTCTATAGACGAATTTCCGGTGAAGTCTCCTATGCTAAATTTAGAAGACATTGAATAGAAAAACCTTGTTATGCACTGGTCTCGTTCCGATGATGAGGTACTGTCTATGATATCGCATGACAATTTGAACTTCTACTTTTCCGCATGTGCCTTATGGATCTTTTTTGCAGGAAATCTGCTCGAAAAAAAATTCCGGTTTGAAAAGAACGACAGGATATCGCAAATATGCTGCCCGCTGCTTTGCTCTTGTTAGTACCTGTTGTCCTGTATCACTGTACTTGCATACATACCTGGTTCATTATGTGACAACAGTATGCATGGTAGCTTGCTTATTAATTGTTCGCTCCAAATTATCTGATCTGTTTGAATGGTTACATTAGTGTAGAATATATCCAATGCCAATGAATTTTTTTAGCTCTGCATTTTTCTTGTAAGTACTTGTTGTCCTTTATCAGTGTACTTATATTGACAGGTAGTTGTTCATGTACCATCACTCTGTAGCTTATTTTCCTTTGCCCTCCATTTTCTACACATCAGATCTATATTTACTCTTACCATAAGGTTGGATAACACCGATGGTACTGAAGAAGTTTAGCTCTACATTGCTCTTGGCTGTACCTTTTGCCTGTATCGTTGTACTTACATTTATAGCTACTTGGTTATGTAGCATCACTCTTCATCTTCTCTTAAATATTCTCCATTTTTTCTTATATTGTCACATCTATATTTACTCTTAACAAAATGTAGAATAAAGACAATGCTTAGGAAGAAGATTCTGTGGTAAACTTCTTGAATTGCCCCCCATCAGAATGGACAAGGGCTTTATAGAGCCTGCCTTCACCAATAATGTAAGTTTGTCCTTCTCAAGCCTTCAAACTTTTTTGTGTATATTTGGTTAGGCATGACTGCAACAACTATTTATTTTTGGTGTTTGCATCAAATTGTATGTTTAAAGTTTATTATGTAGTTCATAAACAAAAGTTTGTCCTTCTCAATTTAAGTTTTCAGTTGTACAACCAAGTTCCTTCTTCATGCCATGTAAATTAAATTATACAAAGCAAGTGATCTTATTTTGCCAATCTGAAATGGGTAAATTGACAGCACACTTACCATTGATACTTATGAGTTCTTGATTTGTAATCCAGTGGTGTCGTGAAGCTGCTAACTCCTTCACAATGTCATTTCCTGCCATGTCTTGACCTGAACAATACCATATTGTGTTAATGCTATTTTAAACCGTGTCACTTTATTTGTTAGTAAGAAATGTGATGAATTTCAGCACTGATACTTATATGTGCAAAACCTGTCATCTGTCTTCTTGTTTATCTTTCAGAGTGAGGAGGATATAAGTGTCAAACAAGTGCAGTCTCATCGGCTTGCTCAGCTGCTTGCGCTGCAGCTCCCGAGCAGGGCTAACCTTTCTTGAAACCTATTGAAGTGTTGTCAGTTTTGTATATTATTTTGTCGGTGTGTTTAATTGCACTGGTGGAGATCTTTGATGCCCAGTGTATGTAATCTGTTGTCTGCTTGTGCTTTATTATCATAGTGGCGAACTTTGATGCCTAGTGTATGTAATCTGTTGTCTGCTTATGCTTTATTATCATAGTGGCGAACTTTGATGCCCAGTGGATGTAATATGCCGTAATTTATTTATTGTATAGTCTTGGTTTTTTTCTTATTCACGATGATGTAGTTATTTTACTGTATATATAAATATCCTGTGTTCGCAGTAAACCAGCCAAACCGTAAAATTATGGTACATAATCGGGCCGTCATGCAAATCACTATGTATGATCTGCATCATGGGCGCTGTCATCTTGGTCCGTTGACAGGCCTAAATGTAAACTGGCCTACTAGTAGATCCGGGCCTTTAATAGGCTGAGTAAACCGCCGGCCCTATTTTCCCAGTAAAACTCAATGGGGTTTTAGGAGGCCGAAAAGTAGGTTGGGCCTGAAACCTGCCGAACAGCTTACGGGCCGGCAGCAGGCCGAAATAGACCCCGGCCCATGATTGTGCCAATCAAATCATGGGCTTATAACAGGCCAAAATTGTCTCGGTCCTTGTTTGCCCAATCAAATTATCGGTTGTGAGCAGGCCAGATGCAAACGGGGCCGTAGTTAGGCCCAACTATATGACGGGCTTTTAACAGGCCGAAATGTTAAACGGGCCTTTAACAGGCCAAAACTAATATCAGGCCGAATTACTAAATGGCCCTTTATCAAGTGGGCCCAAAAGCATAGCATCCAGTTGACGGGCCAAATCTGATATGGGCCATAATTTAGCCCAAAGCTTCTCAAAGGGCCAGACCTGGTCTGGGCCGCAATTTGACCCAGAATGTGGGAGGCTTTAATGGGCCGGATCTCATATGGGCCTCTATTAGGCCCGGAACATGGCAAGCTGTTAATGGACCGGATCAAATATGGGCCGGCATTTGGCCCAAAACATGGCAGCCTGTTAATGGGCCGGCCTACTAGTGTCATCAAAATCTTTTGGGCCTTCAGCTGGGCCGGCCCATTATGGGCAGCGGAATCTCTTGGGCCTTTAGCTGGGTCAGCCCATTATGGTCCGCAAAGTCTTGGGGGCCTTTAGCTGGGCCGGCCCATTATGGCCCACAAAAACTTGTGGGCCTTTAGCTGGGCCGCCCCATTATGGCCCACAAAATATTGTGGGCCTTTTGCTGGGCCGGACCATTATGGACCGCAAAATCTTGTGGCCATTTAGTTGGGCTGGCCCATTTAAACTTTATGGGCCACTTTTGGGCCGGTCCACGTGTCAACATTTCATAAGCGCATCTCGGCCATTGGATGAGTGACACCTGTGCCAACGGGGAGCTGACACGTGTTTCCTCCAGCCAATGATGATTTTACACGTGGAAAGTCCCCATTGGTCCGAGCTGTTAACGGGTTATCGGATCCAAAACGGGACGCGATAGCTTAACGGTGTTCCGTTATGGTGGATGCCACGTGTCGGTCACCCTTGACGAAAGCACTTCTGTGACATGCGATTTATCATCATGGAAGTGGACACTTCCGTGATGATAATTTTGGTAATGTCATGGAACACTTCTACGGCAGCACAAGTATGACTATCTTGATTCTGTCATAAAATCGTCATGGATGTACATGCATGACAAAAAAACGACCTACTGTGACAAACACGTATCATCACGGAAGTGTATTTTTTTGTAGTGTGTGATCTTGGAGCCGGTGTTAGTGTTATGCCTTTCTATTTATATCGTAGACATGATTTGAATAAGTTGACACCTAATGAAATCTCTTTGCAAATGGCTAATAAATCAACTACTATACCCATCGGTATTTGTGAGGATGTGCCTGTTGTGGTTGCAAACGTTACAATTTTAATGGACTTTGTTATTCTTGATATTCCTCAGGACGACAATATGTCGATCATCCTTGGTAGACCCTTTCTGAATACTGCAGGGGCTGTTATTGATTGCAACAAAGGCAATGTCACTTTTCATGTTAATGGTAATCAACATACGGTACACTTTCCAAAGAAGCAACCTCAAGTTCATAGTATCAACTCTATTGGAAAAATTTAACCTATTACTATTGGAGGTTTTGAATTCCCTCTTCCTACTATCAAAAAGAAATATGATATTCTTATTGTTGGGGACATGAATATCCCCGTTGAGGTAACGTAGTGTTATTTGAAAATTCTCCAGTTTCATGTTATTCGAAAGAGGTTTGTTAATAAGACTTGATCAACCCTGTTAATGGATTCCTTTTGATGAGCATGAGATGGATGAATTTAGAAGACAGAACATTTTGTACCCTCCTTTTACTTTATGTTATTTAGAATAAATAAAGCAAAAATGGTATTTTTTGTCTGTTTTCTGAATTATCCTTATAAAAAAATACCCCGAAAATAAAAGTTCTCCAAATGCCCTAAAAAATTAGTATGATTTTTTATAGAATATTTGAGAATTTCTGGCACTGAGAACACACCAGGGGGATGCAACAGTGAGCCACGAGGGTGGAGGGCACGCCCTACCCTTGGGTGCGCCCCCTGCCTCATGGGCCCCACGTAGCCCCCCTCAACTTATTCCAGCACCCATCCATTTCGTCTTCCTCCAAAAAAATTACCCCGTAGCTTAAACACGTGCTCTTGCTCATTTTGCTGCCATTTTAGATCTCCTTGCTCAATGCTCCATTCATAAAATTGCTTTGGGGGATTGTTCTTCAGTATGTGACTCCTCCAGTGGTCCAATTAGTTTTTATTCTAGTGCTTTATTTATTGCAAATTTTTGTTGTTGTAGTGACCCAGTTCTTGAGCTTGCATGTCAAATTTATATGGTCAAAAGTAGTTGTAATGCATGATATAGTCTCTAGGAACTTGTGGGAGTAGCTGCAATCAATCTTGTTGAGTTTGGTTCACTTTATTTTGAGTCACTAAAAATTTCAGAAATTTTTCAGAGGAATTAAAAATGTTTAGGAAAATGTACTAGGGTGGTTATTCAAGGAAGCAAGCACTGAGGCTCGTGATACGTGAGACGAACCTTGAACCACCAAGGGAAGCTCAAGTGTGGCCTTGTGAATGGCCGTTGGATGAATTTATGGTCCAAGCAGGTTTCAACGATGAATTTGATATGTATGTACGTAATGCTGATCTTGAGGACTTCGTATCAGATAAGTGTCGACAATAATATCACCTCACCGATTCCTTTGTGCAGAGGCTTAAATTTTTCATCTAAGTGCAACACTCACATAATTATATTTGTCCTCTATGATAAATCATATACCACGGACCTTGAAGATTTTAATACTACTTGCAAGATCCCACAGTGAGGCATCTTTAGTCAGCCTCGCAAATCTGAATATATTGATTTCCTTGCTAGCATCACTGTGGGAGAAACTATAAATATCACACAAGCTACCATAGGGAGCATTCATTTTCCTGCCATATATTACTTTGCCCTCTTTATAGGTAGGTGTATTAACGGTAAGCACGAGCATAGCCACATTTGTGTCCCAGATCTTAGTGTCCTCAAGAGTGCGGTATTAGGTGATAAGCGATATAACTTGGGGGCCATTGTTGCACGGAGGTTACATCTTAATGCTAAAGATGGAGATTTATTTGGTCGGATTTATGCAACTCATTTAGGTGATTAACTTGGTATTTCTATAAGAAAAAATGATATTGAGTTTCAACCTGCTTTTCTAGATTATAATGCTATGGTTTGTTACTAGTTCCTTGAGAGGAACTATCAATCCCTCAGTACCGACTAATGTTTGGCACATAGTGTGCTATCATTATTATCCTTCCAGCTCCTGCCTTCTTTAACTTTCAGGCAAAGGGGAGATATGTTATAACTAGAGAGGAGGCAAATGAGTATGAGAGAATAGCAAAGGCCGCTCATCTCTAGGAAGCAGCTCGTCAGGCAGTAGCTGCTGCAGCACAGTACGACCCCAACTATGATGTTGGATATCATTTGGGCCAGTGGTGGCCTTAGACCAACTTAGGCCAAATGCCTAAGCTTGGGGGAGTACGTATTTCTCACCTACATTAAATTCATGTTTACACAATCATTCTAGTTGTCGGTGTTCATACTTTTTCATTGTATAATCCATACTAGTTTATTTTCTTTTCCTGCTTTCTTCTTGTGTGTTTGAAAAACTTTGAGAAAAACCAAAAAAAATAGTTGTAGCTTTTAGCTAGTATACTTTCCATGCTTGTAGTAGTAGTATTTCAAGAAAACCCAAAAAGATTTCCCGTTCTTCTTATGCTTGTTGGGAGCTTTGTCGTGTAAATAGATTTTCTCGTTCCTTGAAATTCTTTTCTTTTCTTTGGGGGTCGAGAGGAGAAGACCCGATTAAAATGATGAGTGGCTCTCATATACATTATTGTTGATCTAACAAAGAGCCCATATTACATTGTCTTCTCCTTTGAATTAAATGTTTGCATATTCCAGCTTAGTCCAATGCACGTGCACTATTATTATTATCCATGCCGTTTGGTCGTGCAAGTGAAAGGCAATAATGACAATATATGATGAAATGATTGAGATGAGGAAAAGCTGGTATGAACTCGACCTATCTTGTTTTTGTAAATATGATTAGTTTATCATTCCTGATTCAGCCTATTATGAATGAAACATGTTTGCAATGACAATTAGAGATTATAGTTACTCATGCCATGCTTAAATTAGCTAGGAGTTTATAATGGTTTACCTTGCATGCCAACATGCTATTAAAATGGTTCTGATGTAGTATGATAGGATGATATTCTGCTTTAAATGATTCTAGTGACTTGGCCTGGCACATGTTCGCGCAAGTAGTTGAAACAAAATCAACATAGCCTCCACGATATTTATGTTCATGGTGATTTATCTCCTACTCATGCTTGAACTCATTGTTGGTTAATCTTAATGCATGTTTATGACAATGTCGCTCTCTAGTTGGTCGCTTCCTAGTCTCTTTCTAGCCTTAACTTTTACTAAGTGGGAATACTGCTTGTGCATCCACTTCCATAAACCCCAAAGTTATTCCATATGAGTCCACCATACCTACCTATATGCGGTATTTACCTGCCATTCCAAGTAAATTTGCATGTGCCAAACTCTAAACCTTCAATTGAAACTCTGTTCTGTACGCTCGAATCGTTCATGTAGCAACTAGAGTTGTCTATATCTTCCATGCTAGGTGGGTTGTTCTCACGGTGAGTGGACTCTGCTCATCATTCACGAGAAAATGGCAGGTAACATGGATGCCTAGTCCCATGCTCAAATCAAATCAAAATAATTGCAAACAAAACTCCCCCGAGATTTTTGTTAGTTGGACGGTACCCGTTGTTTCGGACCAGCCGTGGAATGTGCTTGTTGGTGGTGGGGGAGTATAATCTTTACCATTCTGTTTGGGAACCGCCTATAACGTATGTAGCATGGAAGATATCGAGATCTCTTGGTTGTTATGTTGACAATGAAAGTATGCCGCTTCCCTCTGTTTCAAAACTTGAGCTCTGGCACCTCTGCAAATCCTGCTTCCCTCTATGAAGGGCCTATCTATTTACTTTTATGCCGAGTCATCATCCTTTTATAAAAAGCACTAGTCGGGGTGCACCACTTTCATTTGTATGCATTGATATTAATTGATATTAAGTACGACTGTGACTAGATCTCTTTCACCATGAATTACAATGTCTAGTCGGTCCTTGATCTTCAGGGGTGCTCTGCATTTATGTTTTGTGGTCTGAGGAAGGGCTAGCGAGATACCATCTTGTTATATCATATCATGATTGTCTTGAGAAAGTGTTTTCATCTAAGATTTATTATTATTACTTGTTAGTTGATTATGTCATTGATATGAGTAAACGTGAGACCTAAATGTTATTGTGAATATGGTTAGTTCATAACCTTTGTTGAAAACTTGAATGCTGGATTTACATATTTGCAACAACAAGATCAAACAGAGTTTGTAAAAGTTTTTCTTTATCACTCTCAGTTTTTCAACTGAATTGCTTCAGGATAAGCAATGGGTTGAGCTTGGGGGACTTGATACGTCTCCAACGTATCTACTTTTTCAAAGTCTTTTTCCCTTGTTTTGGACTCTAATTTGCATGATTCGGATGGAACTAACCCGGACTGACACTATTTTCAGCAGAATTGCCATGGTGCTAATTTTTTGCAGAAATAGAAGTTCTCAGAATGACCTGAAACTTCACGGATATACTTTTTGGAATTAATAAAAAATACTGGCGAAAGAATCAGCCGAACGAGGCCCACACCGTGGCCACGAGGGTGGGGGCACGCCCTACCCCCTAGGGCGCGCCCTCCTAACTCGTGGGCCCCTGGACCTCCACCGACGTCAACTCCAACTCCATATATTCACGTTCAGGGAGGAAAAAAATCAGAGAGAAGGATTCATCGCATTTTATGATACGGAGCTGCCGCCAAGCCATGTTGTTCCTAGAGAGGGATGATCTGGAGTCCATTCGGGGCTCCGAAGAGGGGAATCTATCGCCATCATCATCATCAACCATCCTCCATCACCAATTTCATGATGCTCACCGCCGTGCGTGAGTAATCCCATCGTAGGCTTGCTGGACAGCGATGGGTTGGATGAGATTTACAATGTAATCGAGTTAGTTTTGTTAGGGTTGGATCCCTAGTATACATTATGTTCTAAGATTGATGTTGTTATGACTTTTCTATGCTTAGTGCTTGTCACTAGGGCCCATGCCATGATTTCAGATCTGAACCTATTATGTTTTCATGAATATATGAGTGTTCTTGATCCTATCTTGCAAGTTATAGTCACCTACTACGTGTTATGATCCGGCAACCCTAGAGTGATAATAGTCGGGACACTTCCTGGTGATGACTGTAGTTTGAGGAGTTCATGTATTCACTAAGTGAGTTCATGTATTCACTAAGTGCTAATGCTTTGGTCCGGTTCTCTATTAAAAGGAGGCCTTAATATCCATTAGTTTCCAATAGGACCCCGCTTACATGGGAGGGTAGGACAAAAGATGTCATGCAAGTTCTTTTCCATAAGCATGTATGACTATATTCGGATACATGCGTACATTATATTGATGAACTGGAGCTAGTTATGTGTCACCCTATGTTATAACTATTGCATGATTAATGCCATCCGACATAATTATCCATCATTGATCCATTGCCTACGAGCTCGTTTCATATTGATCTTTGCTTAGTTACTTCTCTGTTGCCACTGTTACGACTGCTACAAAACTGCTACTGTTACTTTTGCCACCGTTACCGTTACTTCCATACTACTTTCCTACTAAATAATTTACTGCAGATATTAAGTCTTTCAGGTGTGGTTGCATTGACAACTCAGCTGCTAATGCTTGAGAATATTCTTTGGCCCCCCTTGTGTCGAATCAATAAATTTGGGTTGAATACTCTACCCTCAAAAGATGTTGCGATCCCCTATACTTGTGGGTTACCAATTTGTCAGCCATTTGCAAAGATATTTCAGTAGGTGTGAGTTTATTCAAATCAAGCCTTTTATATAAAGAGAAAGGCATAACACTAACACGAGGTCCCAAATCACATAAAACAGATTTCACATAGTTTCTTTTGATGGGGCAAGGTATAGTTGGTATTCCCGGATCTCCAAGCTTTTCAGGTACTCCATTCTTAAAAGTATAATTAGCAAGCATGGTGGAGATTTCAGCTTCTGGTATTTTTCTCTTATTGGTGATGACGTCTTTCATGTACTTTGCATAAGGAGGCATTTTTAAGATGTCAGTCAGGCGAGTACGCAAAAAAAAACCAGCCTAATCATTTTAGCAAAGCGTTCAAAGTCTTCATCATGTTTCTTTTTAGTTGACTTAACTGGAAAAGGCATGGTTTTTTTAACCCATGTTCTCTTTCCTTACCGTGTTTTCTAGCAACAAAGTCTCTTTTATCATATCTTTTATTCTTTGGTTGTGGGTTATCAAGATCAATAGCTGGTTCTGTCTCAACATCATTGTGATCCCGTTAATCAAATGATAACACATGTCAATGGTTAGGAAACATAACCATCTTTGATTAACGAGCTAATCAAGTAGAGGCATACTAGGGACTCATATGTTTTGTCTATGTATTCACACATGTACTAAGTTTTCGGTTAATACAATTCTAGCATGTGTCGGATTTCGGGTTCCGACAGACCCTTAAGGTTCAAACTATGGGGTGTGCGCGGAGATCACTCTTCTACCAAACTCACGTCTCGTCGCCTCGTAAAGCATCTAGGCTACACAAAGAACAACACAAGGGACGCAAGGTTTATACTGGTTCAGGCCACCATTGTGGTGTAATACCCTACTCCAGTGTGTGGTGTGGTGGATTGCCTCAGGGGCTGATAATGAACAATACAAAGGAAGAACAGCCTCGCGAGGGGAGGGGTTCTTGTGTTGGTGGTTTTGGCTAAGGTTTGATTGGTCCCACCTTTGCCTTGAGAATGGCTAGTCCTATTTATAGAGCGAGGCCCTGGTCCTCTTCCCAAATATTGAGCGGGAAGGGCGCCAACAATTGGCCATTTTGAAGGGGAACATCTAGTACACTTATCCTGACTAAACTTGGTCCTCGCCTGCCAATTGCTCTGATGATAACGCCGGCTTGGGCTCCACGATGACCTCCTTCCTGTCGTTCTGCTGGTCTTGGTCTTGTTGCACCGAAATGGTAGCCTTTGCTTGATACCCTGGCCTACACTTGCCCCCTTTGCACCAAAGAGGAAACAAGGACACTGCATAGGCCGGTGCCCGCCTGGCGCCCGCCTGGCTTCGGTCGTCCTGGCTTGCGTCATGGGCACCTAGTGAGGTACCCCGCCTTGATCTCTCCGCCTCTTCGCGAGCCAACCTGACGAGGCTGCGCCTGAGGAAGCTTCCTGTCGTCCGCCCCGCGAGGCTTGGCCCCTCGTGAGGGTCTTGAGCTTGTGTTGACGAAGATGGGCCGCGCTGGGCCACTCCCTGAGCCACGCTGCAGGCCGCAGGAAGGCAAGTCTGGGTACCCCCATTCCCAGAACACCGACAGTAGCCCCCGGGCCCAAGGCGCGCCCGGACTTGGCTTAGCAGAGAAGCGAAGGGGCAAGTGTGAAGCGCTGCGGGCCCCAACAGCTTGCGGCCTTGGGCGTAGCGTGGCGGTTGATTGGATGTGGGCGTCCCCGCTTCCCCACAACGCCTCGGCAACTGCATGACGTGACAAGTCCCTGCATGCAAAATGGGTCATGATTACCTGTGATCGTGGAGGCCGGCAGTTGGCCTCCTCCGGCTATATGTACGGGACGGCGCGAGCCCTTCCGGTCCATCCCTTCCTGCTACTCTCTTTCTTCTTCTTCCTCGCCCTTGCTCTCCACCTTACGTCAATGGCACCAATCCACCGGTTTTCTGCAGAAGATAAGGGGAAGGCCCCCCGAGAGGGTCCTGTCCCACTTCCGCCGAAGAAACGGCCAGTCCTCCGTCGGAGAGACGAGGGTGCTTGGCAGGAGGTGTCGAGGCCCTGGTTCGAGTGGCTGCCGCCTGGGTTTCCGCTCGCCCTTGTACGCCCGGATCGAGGGCCCTGAGGACGTAGGCGCCGAGCGACATCGCCAGAGCCACCGTCGTCGCCGGCGGATTACGGCGGTGCGCGTCATTCCTCCTAGAGTTCACGCTGAGGGTTCCTCCCGTGAGCTCGTGCTTCACGCTGCCATCCCTCCTCGATCTTGGATTCGCCTTCCTCCCTCCTTCGCCTTCGAGATCCCGCCGAGGGGGCCTCTTGAGCTCTGGCTGCAGCACGCTGACTGCACTACCCCTGCAACCGAAGCGGAGGTCGAGGTTGTCACTCCGGGTAAGGTCTACATGACCCGGGGCTGGGGCGAGATCGCCCGGGTCTGCCGATCGGAGGGGGCTCTCGTGATCCACCTGGATTACGATGGCGCCTCCCTGATGCTCTTCAAGATATTCGACGAGGAAGGACGCCGGTCGGAGTGCTTCCCCAGAGGCAGCGGCCGGAGCTCCGGAGCAACGAGGACCAGGCCTGCGGCCCGCCCTTCCAGCAGCTCCTCGGGTGGCAGCGGGCGTGTCGGAGGGTCCAGCGACTCTTCCGGACTCTTCCTGACTCCGGCGACAAGCGATGACAGCTATGAGCCTCCGAGCTCGCGCCGTGCCAGAAGCAGGGCCGGCGCGCCCGGCGGCCGACGCGGCTGATCTGGATGGGGTTGGCGCTGGCCTTGCGCGGCCCACAGTTGATGATGGCGTCTGCCGTCACGGTTCCTGTAGTTAGGACTCCTTAGGACTCGCGTCTTTTATCCCTGCGAGGAACCAAGAACACACCCCGCGGGGGCTTGTAAGGTGCCTGTAGTCCCTTTTGTTAATATGATCTTCATCGTGAAGCAGTGTGAGATGCTCGTCACGTCTTAGCTTGGTCCCTCCTTTCAAACCTCGCGAGGGCTTGATGCTCTACGCCGACATGTCTTGGTCCCCAGGAAAGCTTCAACCGTCGCTGGTATGCCAGGTCGCGATGCCATGGTCAAGGCCAGGAGGTGAAAGGCCCGAGGTCCATAAGAGCCCCTCAGTCGCGATGCTCAGGAGGTCCCCTTTAGCGCTCAAGCAGCCACCGCTCAGTGAGAAAGGAGCGCAACATCGCTATTACGAGGCTGCATTAGGTGCAAGGTTGGTGTTGCGATAGCTAGTAGCTCTGGAGAATGACTTATCTCAAGATCCTGAAGCCACTCCATGGCGCGGCGCCAGGCTCGCGCGTCTGCAGTTGAGGAGTTACCTGGCAAGGTCCTCGCGAGCCTCTTCCCTCTCTCCTTTACTCCCCCTCATGCTCTACGTTCTCGGGACCCGGCCCTCGAGCAAGCTCAGCCGTCGCTGGTATGCCAGGTCACGATGCCGTGGTCAAGGCCAGGAGGTGAGGGCTGGAGAGCCAGTAAGAGCCCGTGAGTCGCGATGCTTAGGCACCCCCCTTTAACGTGCAAGCGGTTCGCACAGACGAGAGGGAAGGAGACACCACGGAGGCTTTGCCCGACGCTGCTCCTTAAAGATATCTTGCGAGCTCATCACAAGGAAAACGAGAGTTGCCATTACAATTGCCAGCCAGCTACTGGTTGCTCTGGAGAGGTGACGAGGGCAATGAGGGCCTGGTTAGGTGGCGCCTTGCGGGGCTACCGCGGCCAGAGCTCACCCACTCAGGTTTGTCGACGTTGCAGGGATGGACCCATACGCAAGCATCGTGCCTTTGGGGAGCAGCTCCATGAGTTGCTGTCAATCAAGCGGGCAATTAAGTAGAGCACGTTAAGCATGAAGGAGCAAATCCATTTAGATAGATGCGGAAAAAGGCAAATGCCGCTGGGTCAGGCTCGAGTGGCTTGGGGATAATGCAGCCTGAGGGGCGCCCCCAACAAAGTAACCTAAAGACATGAACAAAAGGGATACATGCCGCAGGGACGGACCCACGCGGCCTGAGAATGATGCAGCCCTGGGGGCGCTCCCAGCTGAAAATGAAGCTTGAAGGATATCACCTGATGACGTTGGGGATGAAGGAATGCTGAAGTAGCGGACGACGTGCGCTGCGGAAGCCGACCCTCACGAGCCCCCGGGCCCAGGAGCCTCAGGAGGCTCTGGGGGCACAGGCGGCTCTTCAAGGACCATTTCCATCTCCGCCAGGACTGCAGAATGCCTGGCCTCCAGGGCCTCCAGAATGCTCCTCATAAGATGCTGACGCGCGGCAGCCACGTTCGGCAGGCCAAAAGGAATGCAGACATAGCTGTGGGGTGGACCCTCATAGTGTCCCACACGCGAGGGACAGAAGCGCTCCTAAGAGGTGGCTCAGTTCAGCCCTGGTACATCGATGCAGACGCGCAGCCCACCATCCTCGCCTGGATGGGGAGCTACGGCGGGTAAGCGGCGGCTGCCACTAATGACTCTTGACTCCTGCAGCTCCTGAATGATCTCGCTGATGAGCTCCCGAGGGTTCGGCCCTCCTTGCCTCGTTCCTTCCTGAGGGAAACGTGCTTTGAAGCACGCCTCCAAGTGGTGCCCGAGAGCCTCCCTCGTGACCTTGGCAAAGTCGGTTGCCCTCCAGGAGAGAGCCCCCGAGCCTTGCCCGAGGAGGGTGCCGGGCGCGCCTTCCAATGCGACAGAGGGTGGCACCCCTTGAACGGGCGCGGGTCCTGACACAACGCCACCAGAGGGGCCTGCCCCTCGAGGGCTCGGACCAGGTCATGCCTTCTTCTTCTTAGGGACTGCCTCGGGAAGTCTTCGGTTCCTGTGATCTGGGTCTTCGATTGCCGCGGCTTGAAAAGCACACTCTAGAGAACACACTGCATCCCTCTCCTCACAAGGCACCGTGATGACTCCACCGCTTCCTGGCATCTTGAGGACATTGTAGCCGTGATGAGTCACTGCCATGAACTTGGCCAGGGCTGGGTACCCGAGGATGGCATTGTATGGCAGGAGAATGTGGGCAACGTCGAAGTCAATGAGCTCGGTGCGGTAGTTGTTGCGCTGTCCAAAGGTGACAGGAAGGCGAACTTGCCCTATTGGAATGGTGGAACCATTAGTGACTCCTGAGAAAGGCTTGGTTGGCTGAAGCTAATCGTATGGCACTTGGAGATTGTTGAACGTCTCGACAGACAGGATGTTGAGTCCCGCTCCGCCGTCGATGAGGGTCCTGGTGACTTGCACGTTGCTGATGACTGGGGAGCAAAGCATCAGGAGGACTCCGGCCGTGGTTGCGCACTTGAGCTGATCCGCTGAGCTGAACATGATGGTGCACGCTGACCACCAGAGAGGGCGCGTGGCCTCAAGCTTGGGGAGGACTGCATTCACCTCGCGAGCAAACTGTTTGAAGATGCGCTAATAGGCTGGGGCCTGAGCGCCGCCTAGGATGCAAGTGATTGCCCGTGGCTCTTGGAAGCCCCCAGCCCCTTCGTCCTGATGATGGTCTTCATTCCTCCTCGGCTGAGGTGGCAGAGGAGGGAGGCCTGCGTTGCCTTGTGGGCGATCCTCACGAGGTTGATCCCTCCAGCCTCCCTCGCGAGGCTGGTCCTGCCAGCAGTCCTCGCGAGGTCAGTCACGCCACCCTTGGCGAGAGCCACGGTCTTCCCATCGTCCTCCACATCTTCCTCCTCCGCGGCCATAGCCCCGGTCATTGCGCTCGGGGCGTCGGCCAATACGCCCATCTCGCACAGCCCTGAGCTCTTGGCATTCATTGGTGTTGGGGTGTGGAGGTCGTGGTAGACGCAGTACCGGCTGCCCTTGGATGACTCAGGCGGATCCCTGCCTCGCTTGGTGTCTGGCTCTGCTACAAGCACATCAGCCCCCTTACGCTTCACGTCCTTGACCTTGGCCTTCTTCTCTTCTGGATCGGCAGCCCGAAGCTCGAGGAGGGAGAGGCATCCTTCCTCAGCCCTGGCGCACTTGGTCGCCAAGTTGAACAGCTCCAGGGATGTGCACAGGTCTTCATGGATTGTTAGCTCCTCTTTCATCTTGATGTCATGCACGCCGTCAGAGAAGGCTGAGATGATGGCTTCCTCAGTCACCCTGGGGATCTTGAGGCGAGCGTTGTTGAAGTGCTGGATGTACTTTTGCAGGGTCTCTCCTGGCTGTTGCTTGATGCGGCGCAGATCGCTCATGGCCGGGGGCCTGTCACCAGTGCCCTGGAAGTTGGCGATGAAGCGAGTGTGCATCTCGTCCCAGGAGGAAATCGTGCCAGGAGCTAGGTTCAGGAGCCAGGTGCGGGCACAGTCCTTGAGCGCCATGGGGAACCAGTTCGCCATGACCTTCTCGTCCCTATTGGCGGATTCGATGCCCAGCTCATAGAGTTGGAGGAACTCCGCAGGGTCAGCCGTGCCGTCGTAGCACGGGCGCAGATCTGGCTTGAACTTTCCCGGCCAGGCCACCCTGCGGAGCTCGGCGGTGAAGGCACGGCAGCCTGCAGTGGCCACAGGAGGCCTCTGGTGATGCAGGGCTTGATCTTGGAGGTCTCCACATGCCGCCGCCAGGAGCAGCGCAGGGTCTTGGCGCGCTGGAGCAGGAGCGTGGTCATGACGTGCCGATGCGGGGAGCACGCGGGCAGCTTCTTGGGGACGAGGTATCTCTTGGCAGCTCTTCTCTTGCTGCGCGGGCGCTGGACGGAGCGGGTACCATCCAGGGGCCACGCACCTTGGGGCCATAGCGCCTTCTTGAGGGGGAGGCAGCGGAGGCGCCTCCGGAGCTGCGTTGCCCGCGCAGGGCGGGGGGCAATGCAGCGAGAGGGATGGAGCAGGGGAGCCCCCTGCAACACTGACGAGCTCGGTGATGCGAACAAGCCACTCATCGTAGAGGTCATCGACGGGACGGTAGTTCAGAAGCTCTCGCGCCAGGAGCAGCACGGCGTGCGCGTCTGCGGGGGCGCGATGGGCGTGGGACGACGAACCAGCTGGAGTCAGTGACGGGGTGGCGGTGCAGCCTTCCCACCGCACCGAGGGATGTAAAGACGACGCCTGCTGCTCGTTGCCCACCGGGCCGGTGGCAGCATGGACGACAGGCGATGGGGAACGACGGGGAGGCCCTCCGATGCGGGCTGTCTGGGCGACATGGGCCGCGAGGGCAGCCCAGCGCTCGGCGCGGGCTCGACGAGCGTCAGACATGGATGCGACGGACGACGAAACGCAAGGGCGGAAGGCGTGATTCCAGCACACCCCTACCTGGCGCACCAAATGTCGGATTTTGGGTTCCGGCAGACCCTTAAGGTTCGAACTCTGGGGTGCGCGCGGAGATCACTCTTCTACCAAACCCACGTCTCGTCGCCTCGCAAAGGATCTAGGCTACATGAAGAACACAAGGGATGCAAGGTTTATACTGGTTCAGGCCACCATTTTGGTGTAATACCCTACTCCAGTGTGTGGTGTGGTGGATTGCCTCAGGGGCTGATGATGAACAATACAAAGGAAGAACAACCTCACGAGGGGAGGCATTCTTGTGTTGGTGGTTCTGGCTAAGGTTCGATTGGTCCCCCCTTTGCCTTGAGAATGGCTAGTCCTATTTATAGAGCGAGACCCTGGTCCTCTTTCCCAAATATTGAGCGGGAAGGGCGCCAACAATTGGCCATTTTGAAGGGGAACATCTAGTACACTTATCCTGACTAAAGTTGGTCCTTGCCTGCCAAAGGCTCTGATGATGACGCCGGCTTGGGCTCCACGATGACCTCCATCCTGCTGAACTGCTGGTCTTGGTCTTGTTGCACCAAAATGGTAGCCTTTGCTTGATACCCTGGCCTGCGCTTGCCCCCTTTGCACCAAAGAGGAAACAAGGACACTTCACAGACCGACGCCCGCCTGGTGCCTGCCTGGCTTCGGTCGTCATGGCTTGCGTCACGGGCACCTCGTGAGGTACCCCGCCTTGATCTCTCCGCCTCCTCGCGAGCCAGCCTGACGAGGCTGCGCCTGAGGAAGCTTCCTGTCGTTCGCCCCGCGAGGCTTGGCCCCTCGCGAGGGTCTTTAGCTTGTGCTGACGAAGATGGGCTGCACTGGGCCACTCCCTGAGCCACGCTGCAGGCCGCAGGCAGGCAAGTCTGGGTACCCCCGTTCCGAGAACGCCGACAGCATGAATAATAAACATTTATCATGAATTAAGGAAATAAATAATAACTTTATTATTGCCTCTAGGGCATATTTCCTTCAGTCTGCCACTTGCACTAGAGTCAATAATCTAGATTACACAGTAATCATTCTAACACCCATGGAGCTTTGGCGTTGATCATGTTTTGCTCGTGGAAGAGGCTTAGTCAACGGGTCTGCAACATTCAGATCCGTGTGTATCTTGCAAATCTCTATGTCCCCTTCCGACACTTGATGACAGATGGAATTGAAGCATCTCTTGATGTGCTTGGTTCTCTTGTGAAATCTGGATTCCTTTGCCAAGGCAATTGCACCAATATTGTCACAAAAGATTTTCATTGGACCCGATGCACTAGGTATGACACCTAGATCGGATATGAACTCCTTCATCCAAACACCTTCATTTGTTGCTTCCGAAGCAGCAATGTACTCCGCTTCACACGTAGATCCCGCCACGATGCTCTGCTTGGAACTGCACCAACTGACAGCTCCTCCATTCAATAAAAATATGTATCCGGTTTGCGACTTAGAGTCATCCAGATTAGTATCAAAGCTTGCATCAACATAAGGTTTACGACGAGCTCTTTTTCACCTCCATAAGTGAGAAACATATCCTTAGTCCTTTTCAGGTATTTCAGGATGTTCTTGACCGTTGTCCAGTGCTCCACTCCGGGATTACTTTCGTACCTCCCTGCTATGCTTATAGCAAGACATACATCAGGTCTGGTACACAACATTGCATACATGATAGAACCTATGGCTGAAGCACCAGGAATGACTTTCATTTTCTCTCTATCTTCTGCAGTGATTGAGCATTGAGTCTGACTCAACTTTGCACCTTGTAACACAGGCAAGAACTCTTTCTTTGACTAATCCATTTTGAACTTCTTCAAAACTTTATCAAGGTATGTGCTATGTGAAAGTCCAATTAAGCATCTTGATCTATCTCTATAGATCTTGATGCCCAATAAGTAAGCAGCTTCTTCGAGATCATTCATAGAAAAACTCTTATTCAGGTATCCCTTTATGCTATCCAGAAAATCTATATCATTTCTAATCAACAATATGTCATCTACATAGAAGATTAGAAATGCAACAGAGCTCCCACTCACTTTCTTGTAAATACAAGCTTCTCCAAAAGTCTGTATAAAACCATATGTTTTGATCACACTATCAAAGTGTTTATTCCAACTCCGAGAGGCTTGCACCAGAGGCTTGCACCAGTCCATAAATGGATCGCTGGAGCTTGCACACTTTGTTAGCACCCTTTGGATAGACAAAACCTTCCGGATGCATCATATACAACTCTTCTTCCAGAAATCGATTCAGGAATGCAGTTTTGACATCCATTTGCCAAATTTCATAAACATAAAATGCAGCAATTGCTAACATGTTTCGGACAGACTTAAGCATCTCTACGGGTGAAAAAGTCTCATTGTAGTCAACTCCTTGAACTTGTCGAAAACCTTTCGCAACAAGTCGAGCTTTGTAAATAGTAACATTACTATCTGCGTCGGTCTTCTTCTTAAAGATCCATTTATTTTCTATGGCTTTCCGATCATCGGGCAAGTCCACCAAAGTCCACACTTTGTTCTCATACATGGATCCCATCTCAGATTTCATGGCCTCTAGCCATTTCGTGGAATCTGGGCTCATTAGCGCTTCCTCATAGTACGTAGGTTCATCATGGTCTAGTAACATGACTTCCAGAACAGTATTAATGTACCATTCTAGTGCGGATCTTACTCTGGAAGACCTACGAGGTTCGGTAGTAACTTGATCTGAAGCTTCATGATCATCATCATTAGCTTCTTCACTAATTGGTGTAGGAATCACGGGAACTGATTTCTGTGATGAACTACTTTCCAATAAGGGAGAAGGTACAACTACCTCATCAAGTTCTACTTTCCTCCCACTCACTTCTTTTGAGAGAAACTCCTTCTCTAGAAAGGATCCATTCTTAGCAACAAATATTTTGCCTTCGGATCTATGATAGAAGGTGTACTCAATAGTTTCCTTTGGGTATCCTATGAAGACGCCCTTCTCCGATTTGGGTTCGACCTTATCAGGTAGAAGCTTTTCACATAAGCATCACAGCCCCAACTTTAAGAAATGACAACTTTGGTTTCTTGCCAAACCATAGTTCATAAGGCGTCGTCTCAACGGATTTTGATGGTGCCCTATTTAAAGTGAGTGCAGCCATCTCTAAAGCATAACCCCAAAATGATAGCGGTAAATCTGTAAGAGACATCATAGATCGCACCATATCTAATGAAGTACGGTTACGACGTTCGGACACACCATTTCACTTTGGTGTTCCAGGTGGCGTTAATTGTGAAACTATCCCATGTTGTTTCAAATGAAGACCAAACTCATAACTCAAATATTCTCCTCCACGATCAGATCTTAGAAACTTTATTTTCTTGTTATGATGATTTTCCACTTCACTCTAAAATTCTTTGAACTTTTCAAATGTTTCAGACTGATGCGTCATTATGTAGATATAACCATATCTGCTCAAATCATCTGTGAAGGTAAGAAAATAACGATACCCACCACGAGCCTCAATGCTCATTGGACTGCATACATCGGTATGCATCATTTCCAACAAGTCAGTTGCTCGTTCCATTGTTCCGGAGAATGGAGTTTTAGTCATCTTGCCCATAAGGCACGGTTTGCAAGCACCAAGTGATTCAGAATCAAGTGATTCCAAAAGTGCATCAGCATGGAATTTCTTCATGTGCTTTACACTGATATGACCCAAACGGCAGTGCCAAAAATAAGTTGCACTATCATTATTAAACTTCAATCTTTTGGCTTCAACACTATGAATATGTGTATCACTACTATCGAGATTCAACAAAAATAGACCACTCAGCAGGGGTGCATGACCATAAAAGATATTACTCATATAAATAGAACAACCATTATTCTCTGATTTAAATGAATAACCGTCTCACATTAAACAAGATCCAGATATAATGTTCATGCTCAACGCTGGCACCAAATAACAATTATTCAGGTCTAAAACTAATCCGGATGGTAGATGTAGAGGTAGCGTGCCGACCGCGATCACATCGACTTTGGAACCATTTCCCACGCGCATCGTCACCTCGTCCTTAGCCTATCTTCGCTTAATCTGTAGCCCCTGTTTTGAGTTGCAAATATGAGCAACAGAACCAGTATCAAATACCGAGGCGTTACTGCGAGCATTAATTAAGTACACATCAATAACATGTATATCAAATATACCTTTCACTTTGCCATCCTTCTTATCCGCCAAATACTTGGGGCAGTTCTGCTTCCAGTGACTAGTCCCTTTGCAGTAGAAGCACTCAGTTTCAGGCTTAGGTCCAGACTTGGGTTTCTTCTCTTGAGCAGCAACCTTTTTGCCGTTCTTCTTGAAGTTCCCTTTCTTCCCTTTGCCCTTTTTGTTGAAACTAGTGGTCTTATTGACCATCAACACTTGATGCTCCTTTTTGATTTCTACCTCCTCGGCCTTTACACTACTAGGGAAAACCCTAGTAGTAGCACGGGTTTTGAGGCTAGCAGCAGCGCGGGTGGCCGCGCTACTAATAAGGCGCTACACCTAACTTATAGTAGTAGCGCGGTCCGCACCCGCGCTACTACTGTGGATGATATCAGCAGCGCTTTTGCGGAACGCGCTACTATTAGTTAGCCGTAGTGATTTCCTTCTCCCTCGCTACTGCTACATCTTTCATCATTTTCCCACTGTACCCCTAAACTGCAATTTTTAGATACTAGGTACTACTACCTAGATATCAAATTCATAAACCATTATAAGTACTAGGTAGTACTCCTTCCATTCCAAATTACTTGTCGTGGTGTTAGTTCAAACCACGACGAGTAATTTGGAATGAAGGGAGTACTAGATAACAATTTCATGCATAGTCAACATGCATCCTCAAGCAGTACAAGGTCATATCAACGACGATCATCATATGTAGTTCTAGATGATATCGATGACGATCATCATATGTAGTTCTAGATGATATTGACGACGATCATCATATGTAGTTCTAGATGATATAGCCACACACACATATGTAGTTCTAGATGATATCGAAGACAATCATCGTCCTCAAGCCTGGGCGGTTGGTGTTCCTGATAGTAATTAGGATGGCCTGTCCAACACAAAGATTCTTGCCATCGAGGAATTTCTTCCACCCAACCGAGTTTAAGTGTGTGCGACCGTTCGTGTCCACGTGGTAAGTACAGGTTGTGACGGAGCCCCTTGCGGTAAGGCGTAGTCCAGCTGAGCCTTCTTCATCAGGCTCGATACCATAACTCACAGATAGGCTTTTTGCCAATTTTTGAATAAGAAAAACATATTAATTAATAAATAGCCTCGCACATACTCTTGCAAATAAGTGTATATGGATTGTCTACACTATTAATAGTTCCTTAGATTCTACACTAATAAGCATGTGATCGAACTCTACACTAAAACATATCATCGACTAGATTCCACACAACATACCATATCATTGGACTCTACACTAAGTATTTCATCGGATAATTTGCATTTGTAAGTATAACATACCATATCATGTCGATCAACCATGGTACTTGTCAGGCGGGTCATGAATGGCACCCCGACAAGGTCAGCACGTGGCGGAATTATGTCCCACAGGTTGGACACCTCCTCCTTGCTCAGCCTCATTCTTTGAGCTACGATGGCTTCATGAAGTGGGTCCTCATCATCTTCATCGAGTGGGTCCTCATTATCTTCATCATCTTCATCATCTTCGTCATCTTCATCATCTTCCACCAGGTTGATATAAATGACAGCCCGCTTGGGTCTTTTTGCTCTGAAGGAGAAGCTGATCAACTCACCACCAGTAAGATGCATGCAGGCGACTAAACGGGCCCATCCACCTCCTCCAATCCGCGACATATTGCGTTATTTCTCGACCTCCATAGTGTACGGCCCCCAGGAGCCTCAAATGTCACTGTGTCTCCTGTCGGCTTGTTGAATTTCAACCTCACATTGCATGGGACGATCTGTGTAAAATAAGTAAAATGACACAATGAACTAATGCCAACACTAAGAATAAAATAGTTGTTACATTTCATATAATTTCTTACCGCCGCATGACGAAAACTCGGCTGGAAGTAGATGACGAACAGCTTGCCAGTTGCAAGACTGCTAGCGCACCTTGACTTGCACAGTCGACATGCTAGTGGTGGTGGTGGCGCCATCTTCCTAAATCAATATGAGCAAAGGATTAACGATCTTCACAGGAAAGAAAAACAATAGCATGTGCTATTTTTGGTACTTCTTCAGTTATATTTTCATAGTGGAACCCGATCCCAAAAAGTAAACAACAAGCTCTCAATTTGATGAAGAGATTCTTCCGCGAGAAGCAATTTGATGGACAATTATAATCCTAAGATCTAGTAACATACAAGATGACAAGGTATCACCTATGAAAGCATTTCAGTGGCACCTATTGCCAAAAAACTATTTGGCCCCTACCAAAGGTATAATCCTAAGATCTGTAATAAGTTATCTACCAAATCAAGGTGCCACCTACCAAGACACATTTCATCTAATTTGGCCCCTATTGCCTAACATAACTAAATTGGGCACCTACATTTTGAAAAAAATAACTTATTACAGAAAAACAAAAGCATATAGTTATCCATATGAAATTTGTAAGCCCTCGCTGCATCTAGGTAGGGCAGCCCTCGGGGTGCTGTCGAGGAGGGGGGTGGCATGGTGACCTCGGTTGGGGGTGCTAACGAGGGGAAGGCCGGTGACTTTCCTACGAGAGGGGGCGATGACAGCGGCCGGCAAGGGCATCGAGGGCGGTCAACCAATGGCGCCTGTCGGTGTCAAAACCGGCGGATCTTGGGTAGGGGGTCCCGAACTATGCATCTAGGCGGATGGTAACAGGAGACAAGGGACACGATGTTTTTACCCAAGTTCGGGCCCTCTCGATGGAGGTAAAACCCTACTCTGCTTGATTAATATTGATGATATGGGTAGTACAAGAGTTGATCTACCACGAGATCAGAGAGGCTAAACCCTAGAAGCTAGCCTATGGTATGATTGTTGTTTGTCCTACGGACTAAAACTCTCCGGTTTATATAGACAACGGAGAGGGCTAGGGTTACACAGAGTCGGTTACAATGGGAGGAGATCTTCATATCATATCACCAAGCTTGCCTTCCACGCCAAGGAAAGTCCTATCCGGACACGGGACAAAGTCTTCAATCTTGTATCTTCATAGTCCGGGAGTCTGGCCAAAGGTCATAGTCCGGCCATCCGAACACCCCCTAATCCATGACTCCCTTAGTAGCCCCCGAACCAGGCTTCAATGACGATAAGTCCGGCGCGCAAGTTTGTCTTCGGCATTGCAAGGCGGGTTCTTCTCCAAATTCCATGTACCTGTCGAATAGTGTCCGACTTCTAGCGCGTGCTGCTCTCCTCAGCTTCTGTGCCCAATAATGACCATCTTCCACGTGTCAAACGAATGCGAAAAGCCAGGGAGTTTTTTTCATTTACCCCCCCCCCCCGGCCATGTAAATGAGCCGCCCATAAAAGAGACTGGGATTTAGATCCAATTCACACCACCTTCCCTCCGCGAGTATTCATCAGAGCGCTTTTGACAGAGATCCATTCCACCATGGCCGGTCGAAGCAGCTCCTCCTCTCGCCTCTCCAGCCCTCGGCCCGGAGATTGGGAGCGGTGTTCCCTCCCGCATAGCAAGCTAGTAGTGCTTCAATCCAAGGGGCTCCTCCCCCCAGCATATAGGGTCCCAGTTCGAGCCGGGATTGCCACCTATAGCGGCAGAGAGCAGGTGGAGAGTGTCCCCAATCCCTCTCAAGGAGAGCGGGTATGCCTAGTCCCTTATTTAATAAGAGGACTCGGATTTCCAATTCATCCGTTTCTCCGAGGGCTACTAGAGTTTTACGGCCTCCAGCTACACAACCTCACGCCTGCCTTCGTACTGCATATTGCGGGCTTCGTGGCCCTCTGCGAGCTGTTTTTGGGCATCGAGGCCCATTTCGCGCTGTGGAAGAGGTTGTTCTGCCTTGTGCCCCGCTCTTAAGAGGGGTCAATTTATCAGGTGGGCGGAGCCAAACTATGGCGCATCGCCGGGACCGGATATTTATCCGGAACCCCAAAGAAGGCGTCCGAGGACTGGCCTTCGGAATGGTTTTATATGGACGGCGTCCCCCTGCCGGACCCTGTACGGATCGTCCTCCCTGAGTTCAATAACGCTCCGTTGAAGAAACGCCTGAGCTGGCGCCCATGGAACCCTCAGAGGGAAACTGACAGGGACGTGCTTTACCTGATGAGTCGGATAAGGTTGTTGGCTCATTCCGGACTGACCATGATCGAGGTCATGGCCACATGCATTATGCAGGGGGTGCAGCCGCTTCAGTATAGAGGCCACCCCATGTGGGATTTCAACGGGGAGGACGACGCCACCCGGTGCGATCACAAGGGGCCGGATTCGGCTGCCACTCTAACGAAGATCTTATCCGCTTTGTACAAGGCAGAAGAAGAGGAATTCCTCCGTGTCAACCGACGGGGCGGATTCTCCATGTACAGTCCTCCAAGCTGGGTGAGCGAACATTTTCACTTGCCTACCTGTTTTCAAATTCCCATAATTGAGTATGTAGTCTAGCAATTTTAACGCAAGAGCTGCGCCAGACTGTGAAGGAGATAAACAACCCTCCTCCACAACCCGAGGACCCGGAACGGTCCCTCGATCCGGACTCCCAAGAGGACCCGGACTTATGTGTGGAGCTAATTGATGGGGTGTTTCATCAATTGAGTAAGGACAATACCTTAGTGGCCATTACGGCCGACTATCCCGGACTACTTCCGGCCTCAAAGGTAACCGAGACCGAAGTCCCAGTACTTTCAAGAGGATCCATCCATGCCTTATTTTGATTGCCATAAACCAATAGTGTTTCCTTTCGTAGGGGAAATCCTTGAGGAGGAGGGCTGAGCCCACGGTGGGTAGCCAACAAGGGCCGTTGAAGCCAGGCGGGCTAAAAAGAAGTGTGGACCAGATCGAGATCCTGGCGCAACGGTACAGCGTGCAATTTTAATGCCTAGGGTTTATGCCCTCAAGTCACACTAAAGCTCATGCTCTCCTCAGGAAGAAGAGCGCCCGCCGGACTATATCTTCTTTATCCTGGCCAGGCTTCAAGGTCGGGTCCGAAAGCGGAGGCGAACACGGGGCGCGCACCGGACATTCCTCCGACAGAGGATGCGGACAGGCTATCTGCCACCAATTCAGAGGTGGAGAGCGCCATGAACCACAGGCGTCGCCGGACTATTCTTCGTGACACATGTTTTTTCCAAGAGGCGTTGGACGCCTTTAATACGGGAGATGCGTACCTTCGTGCCGCTCAAAATGGTCTAGCCAGAGCCACAGAGCAGTATGTGAAAGACATACGGGTGAGTAAATCTGATGGTTATATATGTCAGTAGCCCCCGAGACATGAAACAGTTAAGATAACTGATTTAAGGATCATACGTTATGCAGCATCTTACAAAAAAGAATACGCAACTGTCCCAGGAGCTAGAAGGGTGCAAGGCCCAACTTGAGGCCGCACTGGCCGCTTCAGAGAATTCCAAGGGGACCCCCTCGGGTAATATATGCTTCGAAAGATAATTCTGTTGTGAAGTGCGGCATGTGTGCAATTCTGACAATAATAGTGCAGAAGGGGCCGGAGTGAATCCGGACAAGAAACAACTCCTACGCCAGTTAAAGGCTGGCGAGAGCGTGCTGACGAGGGTGAGGCAAGAGAAGAACAAGCTTCAAGATGCCAATACCCAGCTGGGTGAGGAACTAAAGGATGTTCGTGCTCAGCTGTCTGATTCCGTAAAGGAGAATCGGCGACTTCGACACTGCATTTTTAGTAAGTGCTTGAATGAATCTTCGAAAAAAGAGTTTGGCGAGGAAGTCGATTGACAGAGCTATGTCTGTAGATATGCTGACAGGTCGTCCTGCGGAGGAAATGCCCGGTTCAGCGGGAGACCTTCTTCCCGAGCTGTTGCAACTGCACGAATGAGTTCGGCAGGCAATGCAAGCCGTCGTCCAGGCTATGTGGCCATCCCTCTCCATGCTCGAAGGCCTTGGAGAGCTTGCAGAGAAACTGAAGGGAGTGCGGCAGCGCTTTCGGTTATGGAAGATATCGGCGTGCCGTCAAGGTGCTAGGGAGGCCTGGGCCATGGTGAAGACTCGGTACACGAAGGCTGACCCGAACCACATGGCCGAGGTCGGCCCTGTGGGGCCCGACGGGAAGGAGATCCTTGTCAGTTTAGTGTATGGCCAGGTAGAGCTGGCTGCCAAGTATTCCCAACAGGACTGTAAATTAGACAGCCTATTGGATGGTATTAAAGAAGAATGTACCTAGTCAAATTGGCTATGTAATTTAAAATGACATGTAAAATGCCTTCTAGCCGGATTGTAGATCGTTTGTCATTGCGGACCTTTTCGCTTTAACCTCTGGACCCGATAATCTGGAGTGTGTCCGAATACCCTCTCAGTTATGTAAGAACCGGGGCATGCATGGAGACCAGGCGTAGGGGTCATAAGTGCTTTAGCAGACAAGTGCCCGACTAGTTATGTTATATTACATGGTTAGTAAGAAACATTTTCCAGGGAGAATAGTTCCGTTAGGGGTTCCTTTCCCTGGGAGGCATGCCCTAAAGTGCATGTCCAGACTGCGAAAAGAAAGCAGAAAAGCATCTGGGGGCAGATAAATAAACAAGTGAAAAAATCATCTTTTAGTTCACCGACCGAATATTCCCTTAAGAACGCTAGCTTTCGGCTTCACCCAGTCTGAGGTACACATCCGGCTGACCCGACAGTAATAATCGCAGAGGTGCTCCCTTTACCACCTAGCCGAACAAACGGGGACGTAGGGGTAAGCACAGGAGCCAGGCAACCCAGCTTGGCCAAAACTTAAGTCATATCGATGCATATAATGGTGTATAAAAGGTTCATGCGGAAGTGTCACATATGTTTTGGGCATGAGGCCCGTTTATATAAACTTCTGATAAAGAAGCCCCCAGGTATAATGAGCGCGGGTGGCGCGTCAAGTATGTGCCAACAACGCGCAGGCAAGCCCCTAAAGGCTTGGGAGAAAAAAGGCAGGGAGAAGGAGAGAAATACCAGGCAGCTAATTTGAAATAAATAAATAAAAGGGACAGAGGAAGGAGACGAACACAGAGTCTGGCGCTAGGCGTAGAATCTTCGTACGCGTGCTGCATTCCATGGGTTTTGCTCGAGTCGGTTGTCCGATGCATTTCACAGACGGTACGCTTCACCAGTCAGGACTTGGTCGATTATGAAGGGACCCTCCCATTTGGGCTTTAGTTTGTCCTTTTTCTTTTCCGGCAGGCGTAGAACTAGTTCGCCAAGTTATAAGTTTTGGCCCATACTTCTCTGCTTTGATATCTTCGAGCCTGCTGTTGATAGAATGCGGAACATGCTTTTGCCACGTCGCGCTCCTCCTCCAATGCGTCCAAGCTGTCCTGCCGATCGAGCTCGGCTTCTCTTTCTTCGTACATGCGCACGCAAGGTGAGTCATGAATTATGTCGCAGGGCAGGACTGCCTCTGCGCGGTATACCATAAAAATGGTGTGAATCCGGTAGTGCGATTCGGAGTGGTCCGCAGCCCCCATAGTACGGAGTCAAGCTCCTCTACCCAGTGTGTGTTAGATTCCTTGAGGGATCGCACTAGTCTGGGTTTGATGCCGCTCATGATGAGATCGTTGGCTCGCTCGACTTGACCGTTAGTTGTTGGGTGATAGACTGAAGCGTAGTCGAGCTTAATGCCCATGTTCTTGCACCAGAGTTTAACTTCGTCGGCCGTGAAGTTTGTGCCATTGTCAGTGATGATGCTATGGGGGACGCCGTAATGGTGTACAACCCCGGATATGAAGTCTATCACCGGTCCGGATTCGGCCGTCTTTACAGGCTTGGCCTCTATCCATTTGGTGAATTTATCCACCATGACCAGTAGATATTTTTGCTTGTGGGTTCCTCCTTTAAGGGGTCCAACCATGTCAAACCCCCAGACCGCAAAAGGCCAGGTGATGGGTATGGTTTGTAGGGCGGTAGGCGGCATGTGGCTTTGATTTGCGAATAATTGGCAACCGACGCATCGCTGGACTAAGTCCTGAGCGTCTGCCCGGGCCGTCGGCCAATAAAATCCGGTACGGAAGGCCTTGCTCACAAGGGATCGGGCTGCGACGTGGTGACCGCCGAGTCCGGCGTGAATTTCCACCAGAAGGTTTCACCCTTCCTCTTCGGAGATACACCTTTGAAGGACTCCGGTGGTGCTTTTCTTATAAAGCTCTCCTTCGTGGACTTTATAGGCTTTAGATCGCCGCACTATGCAGCGTGCCTCATTTTGGTCCTCGGGGAGTTCCTGCCTAGTTAAGTAGGCTAAGAATGGTTCTATCCACGGGGCAATTACTTCCATTATTACGTGGGCTGAGGGTGTGACTTCATTGACGGAGTCTTCCTTGTGTCAGGGTGTTCCGAGTCAGGTGATGCGGCCTGGTCCGGATAGTTAATTCCGGATTCCCCTTCCGACTGTACGGATGGCTTGAATAGCCTTTCCAAGAAAATGTTGGGGGGACTGCATCGCGTTTTGGGCCGATGCGTGCCAGGAAGTCTGCTGCCTGATTATTTTCCTGGGCTATATGGTGGAATTCCAACCCTTCGAACCAAGCTGACATATTTAGGACGGTGTTTTGGTAAGCTGCCATTTTCGGATCTTTGGCGTCAAAGTCTCTATTTATTTGGGATATCGCAAGGTTCGAATCCCCACACACCTCCAGGCGTTGAATGCCCATGGAGACTGCCATCCGGAGGCCATGTAGAAGGGCCTCGTATTCGGCTGGATTGTTGGAGTCCGTATACATTATCTGGAGTACATATTGGACTGTATCTCCTGTTGGGGACGTCAGGACGATGCCAGCCCCCAGACCCGCCAGCATTTTGGAGCCGTCAAAGTGCATGGTCCAGTTGGAATATGTGCCGTACTCTTTAGGGAGTTCGGCTTCAGTCCATTCAGCGACAAAGTCGGCCAAGGCTTGCGACTTGATGGCTCGCTGTGGCTTATATGTTATGTTGAACAGGAGGAGCTCAATGGCCCATTTGGCAATCCGGCCTATTGCGTCGCGGTTGTTTATGATATCGTTAAGAGGTACTTCGGAGGCTACTGTTATCGAACACTCTTGAAAGTAGTGTCGTAGCTTCCGGGATGCCATGAACACTGCGTATGCTATTTTTTGGTAATGCGGGTGCCGGGACTTGCATGGAGTGAGGACAGTGGACACGTAGTACACTGGTTTCTGGACAGGGAATTTGTGTCCGTCCGTTTCTCGTTCGACGACGAGGACTGCGCTTACAACTTGGTTAGTTGCCGCAATGTATAACAACATTGGTTCGCCGATGTTCGGCGCGGCCAGGACAGGGTTTGTTGCCAGTATGGCTTTTATTTCTTCGAGTCCGGCCGTGGCGGCATCCGTCCACTCGAAGTGTTCGGTGCGCCGGAGGAGGCGGTAAAGGGGTAATGCCTTTTCCCCCAAGCAGGAGATGAAGCGGCTTAGAGCCGCCATGCATCCAGTCAATTTTTGTATTTGCTTGAGATCTTTTGGAATATCCAATTGTGACAGAGCTCGGATCTTGGCTGGGTTTGCTTCAATTCCTCTACCGGATACAATGAAGCCCAAGAGCTTTCCGGCTGGTACGCCGAAAATGCAGTTTTCTGGGTTAAGCCTAATGTCATATGTTCGGAGGTTATCGAACATGAGCCTCAAGTCGTCTATTAGAGTTTTGACGACCACGTCATCCACGTACGCCGGTGTTTTTGAGCCCGAAGGGCATTGTGTTGAAGCAGAATGGGCCGTATGGGGTGATGAATGTCGTTGCGGCTTGGTCTGATTCTGTCATCTTGATTTGGTGGTATCCAGAGTATGCATCAAGGAAACACAATGAATCGTGTCCTGCAGTTGCATCGATGATTTGATCAATGCGGGGGAGGGGGAAGGGATCCTTTGGGCAGGCCTTATTTAGGACTTTGAAATCGACGCATAGGCGCCAGGATTTGTCCTTCTTTCGTACCATCACCAGGTTTGCTAGCCAGTCCGGATGTTTTATATCTCTGATGAATCCGGCTTCCACTAGTTTGGCTAGCTCCTCTCCCATGGCTTGTCTCTTAGGTTCAGAGAAACGCCGAAGAGTCTGCTTAACGGGCTTGAATCCTTTTAGGATGTTCAGGCTGTGCTCGGCCAGCCTGCGTGGGATTCCTGGCATGTCTGAAGGGTGCCAGGCAAAAATGTCCCAATTTTCTCGTAGGAATTCTCTGAATGCGGCGTCTACATCAGGGTTTAGTTGTGCCCCGATGGAGGCTGTTTTTGTAGTGTCCCTTGGATGTACTTGGAACTTGACTATTTCGTCTGCCGGCTTGAAGGAGGTGGACTTGGATCTTTTGTCGAGTATCACGTCATCCCTGTCCACCATGGAGCGCAACACAGTTAGTTCCTCGGCCGCCAGGGCTTCGGATAATGCCTCGAGGGCTAGTGCGGCTATCTTGTTTTCGGTGCGGAGCGCTGTGTGCGGATCACTAGCAAGAGTGATAATTCCGTTGGGTCCGGGCATTTTGAGCTTCATGTACCCGTAATGGGGTATAGCTTGAAAAATTGTGAATGCTTCTTGCCCTAACAGAGCGTGGTATCCGCTGCTGAACGGGGCCACTTGAAATGTGACTTCCTCGGATCTGTAATTATCCGGCGTGCCAAACACCACATCCAGTGTGATTTTCCCTGAACAGCACGCTTCCTGGCTGGGGATTATTCCTCTAAAGGTTGTGTTGCTTCGCTCAATGCGGCTCCAGTCTATTTCCATTTTTCGCAGGGTTTCCTCATAGATGAGGTTCAATCCGCTGCCACCGTCCATGAGTACCTTTGTAAGCCGGAAGCCGTCCACTATCGGATGGAGGACCAGTGCAGCTGGTGCTCGGGCTGTCCGGAATTTAGGTTCGTCACTGGCATTAAAGGTAATAGCCGTGTCACTCCATGGGTTTATTGTCGCTACTTGGTAGACTTCGGTAAGGCTGCGGAGCGTTCGTTTCCTTGCATTGTTTGATGCGGAATCTCGAAGACTATTGACACCGTACTGGCGTTTCTGGGGTGGTGCTCTGCGGATTCTGGAGTTAGAAGCTCCTCGCCACTTCTGGCCACCTGCCGGAGTATCCAACATGCTCTAAGGCTATGAGTTGGTGTGACTTCCTCTGTACTATGAATTTTACAGGGTCCATTGAGCCATCCCTCCAGTACGGTTCCATACCCTATAGACGGTTTTTGTTTTTTTGCTGTTTGGCCCAGGTGCCTGGCGATAATGCGCCCTTTTGTTTCGGACTGGCATTGTATTCAGGGTCGGATTGTCCCAGAATTTTGTTTTGGTTTTTCGAACGCTTTCTGTCGCACAGTACTTTCGTACTATGGATGTCAAGTCGGCGAAGCGTGTAATTTCGCGGCGACTTATGGCGTTGAGGATTCCGATGTCCGTGCAGTTGTTACAGAAGAATGAAATTGCATCCCTCTCGCGGCAGTCCTTTATCCTGTTCCTAACCAGGAGGAATCTGGCCCAGTACTGGTGTACTGTTTCCCCGGGCTCTTGCCGAATTTGGGATAGGTCCCTTATATTTGGGTGGGCGGGTGGATTTAAATCTGGAACCTCGCCCGATCTAAGACTTAGGGGCCAAGAAATTTCCGAACTCGGAAGCTTGTTTTCTTGGATGTTATTGAATGAATCAGGCCTGCTGCCTGACTTTAGGTTCAGGGCTTGGGCGACGTCCTCCCCTCCACGGATGTCCGGCTTGGAGGGATCAGGAATCCGGACACATCTGGTCCTTAGGATGGGCGAAGATTCCCCGCATTGTTCCTCCACCACTTCAACGTGGTGGGTGACCTGGGGAGAGTCAATCTCTCCATGATCGGGTTTAAGCCCAATCTGGCCATAATCAGTAGCGACTCCCAGGGCGGCGATGCGATCCAAGAGCTCGTTTAGGGAAGAGAGTTCCATCGGATCTAACTGCTCGGCAAGTTCCGAGCTGATGTGAAGATTGCTTTCGATGACCCGAGAGGTCATTGTCGGCGCGGCAGCCGAACAGGCGGTCATCAAAAAACTGCCTAACCGGAGAGTTTGGCCGATAGCCAAAGCTCCTTTAGCAACAGCGCCATCTTTAAAGACGGGGTGCGGCATCCTTCCTGACGGTGACGACACAGAGGAACTCTCAATGAAAGCACCAATGTCGGTGTCAAAACCGGCGGATCTCGGGTAGGGGGTCCCGAACTGTGCGTTTAGGCGGATGGTAACAGGAGACAAGGGACACGATGTTTTTACCCAAGTTTGGGCCCTCTCGATGGAGGTAAAACCCTTCTCCTACTTGATTAATATTGATGATATGGGTAGTACAAGAGTTAATCTACCACGAGATCAGAGAGGCTAAACCCTAGAAGCTAGCCTATGGTATGATTGTTGTTCGTCCTACGGACTAAAACTCTCCGGTTTATATAGACACCGGAGAGGGCTAGGGTTACACAGAGTCGGTTACAATGGGAGGAGATCTTCATATCATATCGCCAAGCTTGCCTTCCACGCCAAGGAAAGTCCTATCCGGACATTGGACGAAGTCTTCAATCTTGTATCTTCATAGTCCGGGAGTCCGGCCAAAGGCCATAGTCCGGCCATCCGGACACCCCCTAATCCAGGACTCCCTCAGCGCCCGACTAGAGCTCGTGGGCAGCGACAGAGTGGGCGGCGAGAGGGTGGAGGATCAGCGGAGGAGCGGCAAGAGGGGGGAGGAGCATTACCTGCGGCAGCGGTGGCGGAGAAGAAACCCTAACTGCAGCTGTCAGCGTCGGGCGGAGGGGGACGATTGAGAGATGAGTGTGCGGGGGGGGGGAGCGGGCGAGCCGTGTGTTCTATTTTGCTTTAGTAGTAGCATGGGTATGGGGAGCGCGCTACTGCTAAGACCTATATCAGCAGCGCTTTCTCAAGAAAAAGCGCTACTGCTAAGTCTAACCATGTAAAAACATCAAAAATATACATTGGTCATCATTGATCTTTTTGTGTAGAATCTAAATAGTCAACATGAATCCTCACTGTACCTGTATAGGTATAGGCGAGGATTCATATTGCAGCCACAAATCCTACACATATAGTTCAATGAAGAACAAGTGCTCGAGATAGTTTGAGAAGTAACATATTTATGGTGGTAAACATCTTGTTCGCTTAGGAGTATGGGACTAAACTTAATTAGTCACCAGGGGTGATACTTAGCAGCAGCGAGTTTTGGGGGAAAATGCTGCTACTAAGTACTTTAGCAGTAACGCATCCAGAAGAAGGGCGCTCCTACTATATCTAACTTGGAGGCAACACCGTGGCAATTGTAGTAGTAGTGCTTGTTTCACCTAGAGCGTTACTGCTACTGGGCTATTGGTAGCACGGTTTCCTGAAGCCCGCTACTGCTAATTAGCAGTAGCGTCTGTTTTTAAACCACACTGCTGCTAAGATTCTGTGTATAAGGTTTTCCCTAGTAGTATTAGCATCGCGAAGAGCTCGGGAATAGTCTTGTTCATCCCTTGCATATTATAGTCCATCACAAAGCTTTTGTAGCTTGGTGGAAGTGACTGAAGAACTCTGTCAATGACACTATCATCAGGAAGATTAATTCCCAGTTGAGTCAAGCCGTTGTGGTACCTAGACATTCTGAGTATGTGTTCACTGACAGAACTATTCTCCTCCATTTTACAGCTGTAGAACTTATTGGAGACTTCATATCTCTCAATCCGGGCATTTGCTTGAAATATTAACCTCAACTCCTGGAACATCTCATATTCTCCATGATGTTCAAAACGTCGTTGAAGTCCTGGTTCTAAGCCGTAAATCATGGCACACTGAACTATCGAGTAGTCATCAACATGCGTCTGCCTGGCATTCATAAAGTTTGCAGTTGCGGGCGCGGGTGGTACACCTAACGGTGCTTCTAGAGCATAATTCTTTTGTGCAGCACTGACGATAATCCTCAAGTTGCAGAGCCAGTCCGTGTAGTTGTTGCCATCATCTTTCAACTTAGCTTTCTCTAGGAACGCATTAAAATTCAAAGGAACGGTAGCACGGGCCATTGATCTACAACAACACAGACATGCAAAATACTATCAGGTACTAAGTTCATGATAAATTAAAGTTCAATTAATCATATTACTTAAGAACTCCCACTTATATAGACATCCCTCTAATCATCTAAGTGATCACGTGATCCAAATCAACTAAACCATGTCCGATCATCACGTGAGATGGAGTAGTTTTCAATGGTGAACATCACTATGTTGATCATATCTACTATATGATTCACGCTCGACCTTTCAGTCTTAGTGTTCCGAGGCCATATTTGCATATGCTAGGCTCGTCAAGTTTAACCCGAGTATTCTGCCTATGCAAAATTGGCTTGCACCGTTGTATGTGAACGTAGAGCTTATCACACCCGATCATCATGTTGTGTATCGGCACGACGAACTGTAGCAACGGTGCATACTCAGGGAGAACACTTGTACCTTGAAATTAATAAGGGATCATCTTATAATGCTACCGACGTTCTAAGCAAAATAAGATGCATAAAGGATAAACATCACATGCAATCACAATATGTGACATGATATTGCCATCATCATCTTGTGCTCATGATCTCCATCACCGAAGCATCGTCATGATCTCCAATGTCACTGGTGCGACACCTTGATCTCCATTGTAGCATCACTGTCGTCTTGCCAACTATTGTTACTACGACTATCGCTACCGCTTAATGATAAAGTAAAACAATTACATGGCGATTGCATTGCATACAATAAAGCGACAACCATATGGCTCCTGCCAGTTGCTGATAACTTTGTTACAAAACATGATCATCTCATACAACAATTTATATCACATCATGCCTTAACCATATCACATCACAACAAGCCCTGCAAATACAAGTTAGACGTTCTCTACTTTGTTGTTGCAAGTTTTACATGGCTGCTATGGGCTTCTAGCAAGAACTGTTCTTACCTACACATCAAAACAACAACAATTTTTCGTCAAGTGTGTTGTTTTAACCTTCAACAAGGACCGGTTGTAGCCACACTCAATTCAACTAAAGTTGGAGAAACAGACACTCACCAGCCACCTATGTGCAAAGCACGTCGGTAGAACCAGTCTCGCGTAAGCATACGCGTAATGTCGGTCTGAGCTGCTTCATCCAACAATACCGCCGAATCAAAGTATGACATGCTGGTAAGCAGTATGACAATTATCGCCCACAACTCTTTGTGTTCTACTCGTGCATATAACATCTACGCATACACCTGGCTCTGATGCCACTATTTCAAAAAAAATTCCTACGATCCGCAAGATCTATCACTAGGTGATGCATAGCAACGAGAGGGGAGAGTGTTGTCTACGTACCCTCATAGACCGAAAGCGGAAGCGTTATGACAACGCGGTTGATGTAGTCATACGTCTTCACGATCTGACCGATCCTAGCATCGAATGTACGACACCTCTGTGATCTGCACATGTTTAGCTCGATGATGTCCCACGAACTCTAGATCCAGCTGAGGTCAAGGGAGAGTTTCGTCAGCACGACGGCATGGTGACGGTGATGATGAAGTTACCGGCGCAGGGCTTCGCCTAAGCACTACGACGATATGACCGAGGTGTGTAACTTTGGAGGGGGGCACCGCACACGGCTAAAACAATTGTCAACTTGTGTGTTTTAGGGTACCCCCATGCCCCTCTATATAAAGGAGCAAGGGGGGAGGCCGGCTGGCCCTCATGGGGCGCGCCCCAAGTAGGATTCCTACTAGGAATCCTATTCCTAGTAGGTTTCCAACAAGGGAAGAGAGGGGGAAGGAAGGAGAGGGAGAGAGGGAGAAGGAAAGGGGGGACGCTGCCCCCCTTCCCTTGTCCTATTCGGACTCAAGGGGGGCGCGCGGCCATCCCTCCTGCGGCCCTTCTCTCTCTCCACTAAGTCCCATCAAGGCCCACTAGTTCCCCCGGAGGGTTCCGGTAATCCTCCGGGATTTCGGTTTTATTCGAAACTTCTCCGGAACACTTCTGGTGTCCGAATATAGTCGTCCAATATATCAATCTTTATGTCTCGACCATTTCGAGACTCCTCGTCATGTCCATGATCACATCCGAGACTCCAAACAATCTTCAATACATCATATCACATAAACTCAAAATACCAATCATCATCAAACGTTAAGCGTGCGTACCCTATGGGTTCGAGAACTATGTAGAGATGACTGAGACAAGTCTCCGGTCAATAACCAATAGTGGAACCTAGATGCTCATATTGGTTCGTACATATTCTACGAAGATCTTTATCGGTCAAACCAAATAACAACATACGTTGTTCCCTTTGTCATCGGTATGTTACTTGCCCGAGATTCGAGCGTCGATATCTCAATACCTAGTTCAATATCGTTATCGGCAAGTCTCTTTACTTGTTCTGTAATACTTCATTCCTAAACTAACTCATTAGTCACAATGCTTGCAAGGCTTATAGTGATGAGTATTACCGAGAGGGCCCAGAGATACCTCTCTGAAACAGGGAGTGACAAATCCTAATATCGATCTATGCCAACCCAACAAACACCTTCGGAGACACCTGTAGAGCACCTTTATAATCACCCATTTATGTTATGACATTTGGTAGCACACAAAGTGTTCCTCCGGTATTCGGGAGTTGCATAATCTCATAGTTTGAGAAACTTGTATAAGTCATGAAGAAAGCAGTAGCAATGAAACTGACATGATCATAATGCTAAGCTAACGGATGGGTCATGTCCATCACATCATTCTCCTAATGATGTCATCCCGTTAATCAAATGACAACACATGTCAATGGTTAGGAAACATAACCATCTTTGATTAACGAGCTAGTTAAGTAGAGGCATACTAGGGACTCATATGTTTTGTCTATGTATTCACACATAGACTAAGTTTCCAGTTGATACAATTCTAGCATGAATAATAAACATTTATCATGAATTAAGGAAATAAATAATAACTTTATTATTGCCTCTAGGGCATATTTCCTTCAGTCAGACCCTGTGGAGTTCCTCGGAGTGTATGTGGAGACCATCTGGGCGGCGGACGGAGACGACAAGGCCATGGCAAATTGGATCCTTGTGGCACTCACAGGTGTGCCTCGCTCCTTGTTGCTCGACCTACCGGAGTCTTCGGTGGCCACCTAGGAAGAGCTGCACAAGTTGTTCATCGCGCGCTTCGCGGCTCCAGCGCCCCATGCCATCACTGCTGTCGTGGAATTAAAACGTCAGATGTCCTTAGTGTGAGGACTTAGTCGTGAGGCCAACGCATCTATGTGGTAGCTTGAGAGGGGTTGAGCGGAATCGAGAAACACAACACAAGACAAAGATTTAGACAGCTTCGGGCCCCGAGAAACATCATCCGGTAACAACCCTACATATTGTTTGAGGCTAGATCTCATTATCATCACGAGGGAGTCGCCGTAAACCGGCTCTCCTCTAGTTGTGTCTAGCACTAAAGATTGTATTTTGTTGCTCGTCCCTCTTTTGGGGAGCCCTGCCCCTCCTTATATAAGTTGAAGGGGCGGGTTACATGTACAGTCCATCTCGGACTAAAACTTAAACTATTTTGACTTCCCTTCATGGGCTTCTTAACGTCTGCCGATTTAACATGGTCTGCCGGTTTAACATGGTCTGCCGGTTTAACATGGTCTGTCGGGTTACGATTGACTTAGCACCTGTCAGGTTATCATCTGACTTAACTCCTGCCGGTGTTACCATCTGTCTTAACACCTGCTGGTTTACCACTCGCCGGTTTACCGTCTGTCTTAGCCATCTGTCCTAACTGTCTGCCAGTTTACCATCAGCCGGTTTACCAAGTCCTAGTCGGGTTATGACTCCGGCCGGGTCATACCACAGGGTATATCCCCGACATTAGCCCCCAATTTAATTTGGATTTATCCATGTTAAACTGATCCTGAGCATCTTTAAGTCCTTGTCATTTCCTTCTTCTATAAAATCCGGGTCATAGGCCAGCTTCATAATCAATTTGCTGACATAGGTTTGTCACAGACAAATATTGTGAAGAATAATTCATTTGACTTAGCTCCCAATGCTTAACAAAAATATTGGTCCTTGTAATACTCATCTGATCTTCAGCTGGTTTAAGAATGTAGACTTGCCGGTTTAACATTGCCAAGACTGCCGGTTTATAAGAACTGATAATTCCGTGTCATGATTGTTGCAGACACCAGGCCATCATGATTGGTGACGCCGGGCAACAATTGTTGGTGATGCCGGGTCAACCTGGTTAGCTCAAAATTGAAACTTGGAAGATATTTCTCTCTTATATCCATATTACCTGTAGCCCCCAAATCTTGAACAGAACAAAGTGATGATTTGAGACTTGTTTCCATATAATTACTGCCACTTTGAAGAAATCCATGTTGTTCATCTCAGTCACTAGTAAAAACTGAATACTCCATATTATGTAGCCCCCAAGTGTTGGGTTATCATGCTTGCAGCAACCTGGGACTTGAAATTGCCTTATGCTCATAAAAACTTCAACCAATGTAACCCCCAAGGGCCGGGTCATTATGCAATAATGAGCAGGGACTTTGTAAATATAATCATGGAAACTTTGAACAGCAACATGTAACCCCCATCGTGGGCTTGAATCCACGTCCACAAGGTTAAGAGCCTTGTGCTTTACCAACTGAGCAGTGGACTCTTCAATATAATGGATAAAAAGCTTTATTGTTTGAATTGTTAACAGGAACACTCTGTAGTCCCCAAGGGTCGGCTCATTATGATGTGATGAGTCGGGTCTTCAATGAGGTGAGCAAATAATGACTTTGCATTAGCCCCCAAGTGTCATGGTGCATGCTTGCAGTGACATGAGACTTGCATATTTAATGTATTCTCAACTTGAATAATATAGCCCCCAAGTGCCGGGTTGTAAGCCTGCAGCGACTCGGGACTATTCCTTCAATTGTAGAATAAATCATATCCATTGATAATATGATAGCCATTGCGCTAAAGCGACTTTGAAAACCTTGATCATAATACTGGTTATTGATAACCATAATAAAATTCAGCCATGTTGGCTATTTGAAGATTTGAATAATATAATCCAATGATTTATGAGCGCATGATTCCAATGGCGCAATCCAAATATATACTGGCGACTTATAGTCCAAAGCCAGGCCAGGTTAATAAACACCGGATTATAAGTGATTATGTACTGACAACTTGTAGTTGAAAGTCGAGCCGGGTTAATGAACACCGGGTTAATTTGATGACTGATAGTCATGCCGGGTCAATAGACACCCGTTCAACATAAAATTTATCAAAAGAGAAAAATCTTGACAAAGGCAAATAAAACCGTGTAGTCGAGGCTTTTCAAGGCTGCCAGGCCCAAATTCGAGGCTTTTCATGGGCTGCCAGGCCGCTGAGTTAAACCATTTTTGCAAAGCCTTTCAAGATGGGCCTCCAACTAACCAATCGTCATTTTAACTTTGACAAGTTCAGGGTCTGTGTAAGATTGACTTGTCAAACGTTCGGCGGGTCATGCCAGGATTACCTGGAAAGGAGTGGTTTGCTTGATGAAGGCAGGTTAACCCGGGGTTTTAGGTGAATACACCAGGCTTCCAAGCCGTGCTTGATAGCATATTACAAGGGTCCTTTCAAACTCTTTGTTGCATTGCACAAAGAGCCCCCAAGTAACTTTGTGAGTTGTGCTCTATGGGTGCCTATGTTTGAGCTGTGCATAGCAACAAGACTCTCTTTGGCCCCTTGGGTGTGATGCTCCCAAGCTTTATTGTGGTGTCATAGCCGGATTAATGGATAGGACTCCGCTTTGCAAGCAGAAGCCCCCATGTGATATATTTCTGAGTTGTGCTCGCCGGGTTCCTATGTTTGAGTTGTGTTGTGCAACAAACTCTCTTTGGCCCCTTGTGATAATATTGTCTTGATAGCCGCCTCAAGAGGGTAGTAACGCCATCTTCTCTTTGGTGAATACACCTATGTTTGAATAGGAAGCCCCCAAGTGATCATATGAAGATGAGCCCATAAAGCAAGATACCCATGTTTGAACCGTGCGTCAGGGCAGCAGGTCCTCTTCGGCAACCTTTAACTTTTTGCAAGAGATAAATTCTTCTTGAACCGGTATTTTTAACCGGCTACCGAGAACTTCCAAGCTTTGTGGGAAATAACTTTTCCTTAAACCGGAATCCTTCTTTTTAAGCCGGAGATTTTCTGACGGCCTTTAAATTTGCACCATTATGGCGGTTTAGGGTCCTGCATTAGATAACTTTGCAAGCCAGAGTAATTGCTCTTTTAAAGAAAGCATAATATAATATAAAAATATACTGGATGGATTTCACCTAATATCTCATGCCAGAAAATATCCACCACGGAATTGATGATCACGACGGTGAAGCTGACATCAATCACAGGCGGGTCGACCGTGGGAGCAGACAGATGAGACGGACGCAGCGTTTTAAATTGGTGCGGACGAGCAAGTTGTCCTTCGTGTTGTAGGCTAACGAGGACGCATGAACCGGCCGCGAGGGTGGACGGGCGAGTCGTCCATGGCATTGTAAGACGGTGGTGACGGGCGAGTCGGCCGGCACATTGATATAAACTAGACCGTGACACGTGTGTCCGTGAAGCCGCATGGCAGCCGAATGTGCACCCACGGTACAACACCACCCCTTTTTCCTGTAACAGTCCACCCGCGTAAAAATATTACAAGCCAGAATGATCGTTCTTAATATGCTCATAAAATACCGAAGAAAGATATCACATGATGGTCTGTTGGGTAAAACGCCATATTCCAGCAATTCTAGACTTGTATTCTCGTTTCTCTGTTTGATGTGTCGCCCATAGGAATAATATATACTAATAGTGCACTGGTAGTTGGTCTCTTTTATGCTTTGTATTTTTCATATATGGTCTAATGCTTCACATAGGAGGACCCTCTTTTTCGCCCACATGAGGTGAATGAATCTCTTTTTTCAAACCCATATTTTGTGTTCTCATCCACATAGTGCTACTTGCCACACACTCAGTCGGCTGGATGCCCAATCTTCTCATGAAGTAAGTTGCTCTCTCCTTCTTTGCTTTTGCTAGGTCCTTGTGCATTGAATTTCTATATATAGAAAAAAGGTTTAGATGGCATTGACATAGGAACTGCCAGCCCATGTGATGACAGCGGTGATGTGGGCGACTTGGGTTTCCATCCCTTTCTGCTTCCGTCTTTTCTGTCCTCGCGAAAGCAGCAGCAGGAGCACTCAAAGCCGGCCCATGATGACGGGCTAAGAGGTGAGGGCAGGGGCAGCTCAAAGTGACCGTTTGGAATGGAAGGAGATGCTCGAGGCATGGTCGCGGCTTAAGTGGCGTAAGGAAAGGCCTGGCGAGGCCGCGCAAGCTACAGCTTGACACAGATGTGGGCGACTCATAGGCAGTATCTGGATCTGGTGCCTCGTCGCGAGGCGAACCGACGGCGACGGGCAGTGTTGCAGCCTCAGTACTAGAGGCAGAGGCGAGCTACTGGTTTGGAAGGCGCGATGCCAACAGAGGCAAGGTGCAACAACGATTTGGACCAGAAGTCGGCTGAGACGTAGCAGATGGCGCCTTGAATCCGGGCACGGTGCAATGCAACGATCGAGGTCGGCCGACAGGGGTAGCTTGTAGGCGAGGCCATGGAGATGGCGTGGTGGCGTCAAGCGGCGGGTTGAAGTGACTCGGACCGCGGACGCGACTCAGTGGGACTGCGGCGGCTTGGTCGTGGCCTGAACTAGCCAGGCGCAACGGCGGGTGACTCACGGCGCGGGCGGTTTAGAAAGGGGACTGGCGCGGCTGTTCAACCGGTGGCGGGTTGGAGATGCACCGGCGGCTCGAGGCGGATGAAGAGGTGCAGCAATTGCCGCAGCGAGGGCGACGACGGCTTGTAGCCATGGTGAACCAGCGGAGAAACAAATGCATCAGGCAAAGGTGAGACGGGGCGGTTTAAGGAAACTCCCCGGGGCGGCGATTCAGCAATGGTACAGGCCGGCTTCTAAGGCTTCGAAACATGACAAAGGCGGATTAGTGGCGACTTGGTAATGCGGCAATAGCAAACTAACACAGAGATAGAACGCCAGAGGTTGGGCGCGCCTGTAGCTGAGTGCCGGCCGACAGCTCGTAAAGAGATGGCTTTCAGCGGCAACGGCCATGACGCCGTGGTGACTCAGTGTGGAGATTGGCGGTTTAGCCGGCCAGACGGTCTGTGGTGAAAACCACAGGGAGCCGAGGCAAAGCGCGATGGCACGTTGAGACCACGGCGACGGCGACTCGTGGTAGAAATAGCGACTTGAAACCAAGGTAAACCGGTCCGGCATGGTCAGAGCAATTTTGGTTGACTTTGATCTCTGAAGCACACACGGGCTCGGACCTCCATCGGGATTAACTTTTGCATGCAATAATCTTCACTTTTATGAAAAGTGCTGGTCTTGTAGCAGAACGGGTCACGGTTGACCGAAAAACCCTGACTGTCTCGAACAGTTTGGAAACATATGACTTGATGGCGGCGCACCAGAAAATTGATCTCAGACCATGAATTCACCGGTCCTGCTCAAGGTTTACCACCAAGGCTACGAGGTGCACCCACGGCCACAACAACTGAGGCAGTAGGCGCTCAAAGCGATGGTGTGTGCCTCCACGACGGTTTAATAGAACCGGCCTTAGGCGGGCCAAACCGCAGTCACACGTATTGATGGCAGAAACGGCTCGGAGGCGTGCCAACGGTTCACCAGCGAAGGACGGTCAGCGCCGGCGACTCAACAAAGGACCGCAAGGGATGAGTACTTCCGGCTCATGATTTTTTCCACTGCAATTGCCTGGTAACTTGAGTTGTAACTGGTGACGGGTGCTTCTTGATCCGGCAACCAAATATGTATTTAAAAAATCCTGCCAGCTCCGGTACAGATCGTTCCTTCTCGGATTGATACGGATTTGTATGAGGCAGCGTACAGCAGCTACCACAAAACTCCTCTCGGCCTTGTCAACATGTCACTGTAGGCGAAAAAACTGATCTCATATTCGGACATGACGGATTATGTTACCTCGGCGATGCATAAAACGCCAAACCCTCATGCTGCTAGTTTCAAAACCAACAATTCTAATCGCAAACATTGAATATTTCGGCTCCACCAAAGACTATCTCATGTCGGCGGTTTATCACGGCGCGTGTATCTGACGCTGAACATGTAACCCTATAATCTTTGTCTCAATCTGCAAGTTGATGACGTAAATCTTCTTTGCCGGTTCTTTTCCATCCGGCACCTTGCGAACTTCTTCATCCCTGAAGAAATCTGTCGGGGATATACCCCGCGGTGTAAACCGGCCGGAAGTTAACCCGGCCGGACTTGGCGGATTATTTGAGGTCCCGCTGGCACTTGGCGATATTCATCTGGTGACCCGCCCAAACCTGGCGATTTACCGGCAACCCGCCAGGACGTTGTAACTCACTGGTGCCCCGGCGGACGGGTACGAGGAGCGACAAGACCCGGTGGCCCGTCCGGCGGTTCATGAAGGCCGGTTCAACTATTGTGGGCCGGTTTAAGAGGAAAGGCATGAGGAATATTTACCTTACAAGGAGTTAAGACCAGGACTTGTATCCGGTTTGCATTAGAGATAGACTAGTGCTAATCCTAATAGGACTCCACATGTAACCCGTCCCTTCAACATATATAAGGAGGGGCAGGGCTCCCCAAAGAGGGACAAGCTAGAAGCTACAATTAAGAAGAAACAATCTTAGGGCTAGACACAAAGAGGAGAGCCGGTTTACGGCGACTCCCTCATGATGATAATGAGACCTAACCTCAAACAGCATGTAGGGTTTTTACCGGATGATGTTTCCCGGGGCCCGAAGCTGTCTAAATCCCTGTCTTGTGTTGCGTCTCTCGATTCCGCTCAACCCCTCTCAAGCTACCACATAGATGCGTTGGCCTCGCGACTAAGTCCTGACACTAAGGACATCTGACGTGACAATTCCACGACAGTTGGTGCCCACCGTGGGGCTCGCGCACGGTGGTGTTGAGCAGTGGCGGAGCTTGAGAGTAATTCAAGATGGGGGCCATTAGTGAAAAGGAACCAAGTTAATAGGGAAGGAGGGGCTAATTTGTAGTTTGAACACTAACTAGGCTCATAATGTAGCCCGTTCTTCAATGGATGCAAAAAATAAGGGGGGCATGGCCCCTGTTGGTCTACACTAAGCTCCGCCACTAGTGTTGAGTTCTTGAAGGGATCTCTCCTACGGATCGAGAAGCTCGTGGAACCGACGGGATTGCAAGAGAAATATTGATAGCATGTTGTGCGATTAAGGGGCAGTCAGATCACAAGTCGCCGAGACCGCGGTTTCCTGTCGCATCTATGCGCCAAATCCCGATGGTGTCTGTCGCTACTGCTAGTACTGTTTCCGAGTTGTAGAGCACCACGTCATCACATAAGATCAACAGGTTCTGTACTTTTCGTGAGTTACATACTGCAGAGGAGGAGGGCATGGAGTGACCAAGTCAACTACGACCCGGACATGGACGCAAGCGCCCTAGCTTCTGCCTGAGAACCGGCCTAGTGGCCATCCGTTCCGAGCCGCGGTGGTTTTCGCCTCTGACCAAGCCTCACTCCGTGTCAGTCCGCCTCTACCGATATGGCCGCAGGTGTGCTGCAAGTGACAAACCGCCGACCGCCTCGCCACTGCTGCGTTTCCAAAGATCCAACCCACCGGCCGCTGCTGAGCCACCGTTCCGGCAGCACTGTTTCAGCTAGGCCAAGTCGCCGGATTGCCCCGTTTTAAACGCCAAGTCTCTGCTACTGCTGGGCGCTGAAGCTGCCCTGGGTCGCCTTGAGCCGGCCGCGCCGCAAGCCGCCTTTGAGCTGTGACTGCGACCCTCGCCGCTGCCGTGCTGCATCGCCGGGTCGCCGTTGTTGCGGTCACGGCTGTGCCATAAACCGACGAGCCTTGTTGTTGCATCTGGGGGACAACAGCTTGACGAGAAGGCAAAGGCTGTGCGTGCTGATTTTATACTACTACTACATGACCTTAATGGCCTGCTACTGTTGAGCAGTTGAAAACCACAGCAGCACACCGCAATATGTTTAAGAATGCAAGGGCTTACAATGACAGTCTCCAAAAGCTCTTTTTGAGGAAGGGAACTCCTCTCACGGCAAAAAATACCAGTCAAACAGCCGTCTGTGCGTTTTTAATGGCTGGTTCAGAAGGGCCTCTTGATTATAATGGTCAAAGATTCTTAGAAGTCATCTACACACTCTATGTACGGATCAAAGGTTGTCCGAACAAATCACCAGGTGGGTGCAAGCCGCCGCCCCTGTGGTCCGATCTACATCAACGCGCCAGCCGATTCACACGTCTGTGTCGGCTTACAATGTGACGGGCGACTTATCCGTCCACCCCCGTGGCCGGCTCGGCGTTCGAGTGGCTTGCTGCTCCTGCGATTGACTCGCCCGACTGCACCGGCTTACGATGCCACGGCCGGTTCGCCCGTGATTAATTTCAGCTTCACCGCGGTGATCATCAACTCCGCGGTGGATAACTACTGGCCTGACGCATCAGGTGATATACATCCAAGTTTGTTTTTATTATCACATGTTGTTTTTGTCAAAGAACAAGTTTATCTTTGCCTTGGTCTGCAATATTGTTTATGCAGGGCAAATTATTTATGATAAAAATTGATATTATACCGCGGAGGTGGAGACACGCCAACATCTTTTGGCGCAGGTGGTCGTCATTACTCAACGGACTCCTGCACCGGCTTACAATGCCATGGTCGTCTCTCTCGATCGCACCGGCTTACAACGCCGTGGCCGTCTTTCGCGACCGCACCGGTTTACAATGCACTGGCCGTCTTTTATAACCACATCGGTTTACAACAAAGAGGACAACTTGCTCGTCCGCACCGGCTTACAACACCGCGGCCGACTCATCTATCCGTTCCCGTGGCCGACTCACCCGTCATTGATTTCATACTTTACCGCAGTGATCATAAACTCTGCGACGGATTATTTCCGGCCTAGCACATCAGGTGAAATCTATCTAAAATATATTTTATTGGTACATATTATTTTTTGTCAAAGAGCAATTTATCTTTGTCTTGGTCTGCAATACTGTTGATGCAGGACAATTGTTCACTACATCAAAACGACGTGGTTAACTCGCCCGTCCGTGCCGGTTTACGACACCAGTACCGATTTCCCCGTCCTTCCCGGTTTACAATGCCGTGGCCGACTCATCTGTCGGAGCCGCCAATGATGATGTGGTCGTCTTTGCTGTCCATCTCTCACGGCCTGGTCTACATCGACATACCAGACCGCACCATCTGCATGAGCTGTTTATTGGATATGAGCAAGTCACAGCTTGGGTAGCCCGGTTTTCTTTCAAATTGGAGGCAAATTATCATCAACCGCCGTCTGCACTGGATGGATCAATGGGCAGGCGCAAAAGTCGCCGCCACTACAGTTTGGTTAACTTCAAATCGCCAGTTGGAAGGAACCATTGGCCGAGTTGCTGACACGGCTCATACGGGATCATTTATAACCCGCCGCAGTCACCTCAACCTTCTGTGGATTTACATCGTGCTATCAACACCAATGATATACAAAGTTATGTCGCTTTATATCATGGTCAAATATGAAGAGTTTCAAGCCAACTCCTCGAGTCACCTTGAGACTCGGGGGCTACGATGACATGACTAAGCAAATCTTGCCAGCAAATTTAAGAACCCCAGGATGATGGAGGGAAAGATAACCCGGTCCCGGAGGCTACTGTTATTTGAAGGCCGTCAGAAAATTTCCGGCTTATTAAGTATATGACAGTTACAAAATCCCGACTCAATGAGGAAGTTCCGGATCATCAGAAAGGATTCCAGTTTACAATCCGGCTCAAGGGAAGTCAGTCTCATTGAAGCTCTCAAATATCTGGTTTACAATCCGGTTTAACAATGTCCGGTTCAAAAAGGAATTAACTTCTCGCAAATTTGAGTTTAAAGACTGTTAGAAAATTTCCGGCTGAAAATGAAGATTCCGGTTTAAAATCCAGGTCAAGGGAAAGATGTCTCCCACAAAGCTTTGAAGCTCTCAATATCCGGTTCAAGATCCCGGTTCAAGAAGAATTTATCTCTTGCAAAAAAGTTAAAAATTACCGAAGAGGACCTGCTGCCATGATGCGCGGTTCAAACATGGGTATCCTGCCTTATCGGCCTAACATATTATTGATCACATGGGGGCTTCTGCTTCATAAAGCGGGGTCTCTGTTCTTTTTTACATCATGCGTGGTTACATGGAGTGGTTCTGTTTTAAAGCAGCCTCCGGTTTACCCCTTGAAATTTGCTTTTCAAAAAAACTTTGTGATATCACTTGGGGCCTTGGTCGTGTCCGAACCAATGCGACACCTTTTGATAGGCGACAGCCACCAGATCACTTGGGGACATGGTCAAGTCTGAACCAGTAACGCTCTTGATCGGCCTAAGGCCACAGAATCACTTGGGGGCTTGGTCAAACCCGAACCATTGCCACGCCTTTTGATCGACATAAATGCCACTGTTTCATTTGGGGACCTGGCTGACTTGAACCATTGTCACTCCTATTGGGGGCTTGGTCCTGTCCGACCGTGGTAACACCATCTGATCAGCTCAGTAAAGCATCTTTTTGCAAACGGTTTTATCATTGCCTTTGCTTTCATATTTTTTCATAACTGTTATTTGATTTTTGTTGCATTTTTTAAACCGACATTGCTAATCCGTTTCAAACTGTCAATTACAAATTGGCGGAACACGGTCAATTATTAATCCGGAGACTATTTTCCCGGTTTGATCTTTTGATTTTATGTTACCATCTTATTATGGAGTAAACCGGCGTTCATTAACCCGGCTTGATTTTCAAATACAAGTTGTCAATATAGGATCAAGTTATAATCCGTAGACTATCAGCCCGGTCTGGTTTGACTACGAGTCGCCAGTATTATATATGGTTAAACCGGTGTTTATCACAACCCGGTACGGTTTATCATCAACCGGCACAATATGAAAGGAGTTATCATTACTCAAGATTGGGTTTATCACTCTTACTACAAAAAGTTGGTAAAACCAGCAATGTGATTCAATATCACAGGTATGATATATTTCATATTTGATTATTCTTAAGTGCAACCTTGGTTATAAACCCATGTTATATGTTGGACATTATGACACGTCCGGCGGTAAACCGCCAGGACACTTTAAACTTGTTGTATGCAGAAACAGGTTGAATAAAGCATGATTATAAATTATCCGGTGTTTATTAAACCGGCCTGGCTTTAAGACGATAAGTCGCCAGTATATGATGGGAAATTATCCGGTGTTTATTAAACCGGCCTGGCTTTGGACTATACGTCGCCAGTATATATTTGGATTGCGCCATTGGAATCATGCGCTTATAAATCATTGGGTTATATTATTTAAATAGCCAAACTTGGCTGAATTTTCATTATGATACTGAACGAATAAGGTTTTCATACCGGATTATATTATCTTGAACAGCCAACTTGGCTGGATTTTTATTATGGTTATCAATAACCAATATTATGATTGAGGTTTCTAAAGTCGCTTCAGCGCAATGGCTATTCTTTTATCAATGGATATGATTTATTCTACAATGGAGGGAATAGTCCCGAGTCGCTGCAGGCTTACGACCCGGCACTTGGGGGCTACATTATTTTAGTTAAGATTATATCAAATATGCAAGTCTCATGTCGCTGCAAGCATGCACCATGACACTTGGGGGCTAATGCAAAGTAATTTTTTGCTCATATTATTAAAGACCCGACTCATCACATTATAATGAGTCGACCCTTGGGGGCTACCAATTGCTCCTGTCAACAGTTGAAGGTACAAAAGCTTTTTATTCATTATATTGAAGGGTCCACTGCTTAGTTGGTAAAGCACAAGGCTCTTAACCTTGTGGACATGGATTCAAGTCCCATGATGGGGGTTACATCATATGATGTTATTTTCATTGAAGTATATATTAAGTCCCAGCTCAATATTATCTTACTGAGCCGGCCCTTGGGGGCTACACATCATTGCTCAAATCTACATGATTATACCTACAAAGTCCCTACTCATTATTGCATAATGACCCGGCCCTTGGGGGCTACACTGGTTGAAGTTTTTATGAGTATAAGACAATTACAAGTCCCAGGTTGCTGCAAGCATGACAACCCGGCGCTTGGGGGCTACATAATATGGAGTATTCAGTTTTTACTAAGTGACTGGGATGAACAACATGGATTTCTTCTTAAGTGGCAGTATTTATATTGAAGCAAGTCTTAAGCAATCACTTTGTTCTGCTCAAGACTTGGGGGCTACAGGTATTATATTATTATTGAAGAAATATTGACAAATTCTCCGATTGAGCAAACTAGGTTGACCCGGCGTCACCAATCATTATGACCCTGTGGCTGCAACCCGGCGTCATTAATAATCATGAACCGGCGTTGGCAACAATCATGAACCGGTGTCTGCAACAATCATGACTCGAAATTATCAAGTTTTTATAACCCGACAGTCTTTGGCAATGATAAAACCGGCAAGTTCTGCATCTTCAAACTGGTTGAATATCAGACGAGTATTTCAAGACCAATATTTCTTAAACTAGCATTTTGGAAGCCGACTCAAGTGGATTATTCTTCACAATATTTTTTCTATAAGAAGCCAACATCAGCAATTTGAGTATGAAGTTGGTTATTGACCCGGATTTTCTAGAAGGAGGAAATGACAAGGACTTAAGGACGATCAGGTGCCGGTCTACAAGAATTCTTAACCCGGGCACAACCTGCCAAATTTGTTCTGGTGTTTATTTGCAGCATAAGTTTACCAGGGATAAATCCAAGCTAAACTTGGGGGCTAATGTCTGGGATATACCCCGCGGTGTAAACCGGCCGGAAGTTAACCCGACCGGACTTGGCAGATTATTTGAGGTCCCGCTGGCACTTGGCGATATTCATCTGGTGACCCACCCAAACCTGGCGATTTACCGGCAAACCGCCAGGACGCTGTAACTCACTGGTGACCCGGCGGACGGGTACGAGGAGCGACAAGACCCGGTGGCCCGTCCGGCGGTTCATGAAGGCCGGTTCAACTATTGTGGGCCGGTTTAAGAGGAAAGGCATGAGGAATATTTACCTTACAAGGAGTTAAGACCAGGACTTGTATCCGGTTTGCATTAGAGATAGACTAGTCCTAATCCTAATAGGACTCCACATGTAACCCGCCCCTTCAACATATATAAGGAGGGGCAGGGCTCCCCAAAGAGGGACAAGCTAGAAGCTACAAGCAAGAAGAAACAATCTTAGGGCTAGACACAAAGAGGAGAGCCGGTTTACGGCGACTCCCTCATGATGATAATGAGACCTAGCCTCAAACAACATGTAAGGTTTTTACCGGATGATGTTTCCCGGGGCCCGAAGCTGTCTAAATCCCTGTCTTGTGTTGCGTCTCTCGATTCCGCTCAACCCCTCTCAAGCTACCACATAGATGCGTTGGCCTCGCGACTAAGTCCTGACACTAAGGACATCTGACGTGACAATTCCATGACAAAATCCCTCCAAGAACCAAACACCACCGTGCGCGAGCCCCACGGTGGGCATCAACTGTCGTGGAATTAACACGTCAGATGTCCTTAGTGTGAGGACTTAGTCGTGAGGCCAACACATCTATGTGGTAGCTTGAGAGGGGCTGAGCGGAATCGAGAAACGCAACACAAGACAAAGATTTAGACAGCTTCAGGCCCCGGGAAACATCATCCGATAACAACCCTACATGTTGTTTGAGGCTAGATCTCATTATCATCACGAGAGAGTCGCCGTAAACCGGCTCTCCTCTAGTTGTGTCTAGCCTTAAAGATTGTTTATTGTTGCCCGTCCCTCTTTTGGGGAGCCCTGCCCCTCCTTATATAAGTTGAAGGGGCGGGTTACATGTAGAGTCCATCCCGGACAAAGACTTAAACTATTTTGACTTCCCTTCATGGGCTTCTTAACGTCTGCCGGTTTAACATGGTCTACCGGGTTAACATGGTCTGCCGGTTTAACATGGTCTGCTGGGTTACGATTGACTTAACACCTGCTGGGTTATCATCTGACTTAACTCCTGCCAGTGTTACCATCTGTCTTAACACCTGTCGGTTTACCACTCGCCGATTTACCATTTGTCTTAGCCATCTGTCTTAACTGTCTGCCGATTTACCATCAGCCGGTTTACCAAGTCCCAGCCGGGTTATGACTCTGGCCGGGTCATACCACAGGGTATATCCCCGACATTAGCCCCCAATTTAATTTGGATTTATCCATGTTAAACTGATCCTGAGCATCTTTAAGTCCTTGTCATTTCCTTCTTCTATAAAATCCGGGTCAATAGGCCAGCTTCATAATCAATTTGCTGACATTGGTTTGTCACAGACAAATATTGTGAAGAATAATTCATTTGACTTAGCTCCCAATGCTTAACAAAAATATTGGTCCTTGTAATACTCATCTGATCTTCAGCTGGTTTAAGAATGTAGACTTGCCGGTTTAACATTGCCAAGACTGCCGGTTTATAAGAACTGATAATTCCGTGTCATGATTGTTGCAGACACCAGGCCATCATGATTGGTGACGCCGGGCAACAATTGTTGGTGATGCCGGGTCAACCTGGTTAGCTCAAAATTGAAAATTGGAAGATATTTCTCTCTTATATCCATATTACCTGTAGCCCCCAAATCTTGAACAGAACAAAGTGATGATTTGAGACTTGTTTCCATATAATTACTGCCACTTTGAAGAAATCCATGTTGTTCATCTCAGTCACTAGTAAAAACTGAATACTCCATATTATGTAGCCCCCAAGTGTTGGGTTATCATGCTTGCAGCAACCTGGGACTTGAAATTGCCTTATGCTCATAAAAACTTCAACCAATGTAACCCCCAAGGGCCGGGTCATTATGCAATAATGAGCAGGGACTTTGTAAATATAATCATGGAAACTTTGAACAGCAACATGTAACCCCCATCGTGGGGCTTGAATCCACGTCCACAAGGTTAAGAGCCTTGTGCTTTACCAACTGAGCAGTGGACTCTTCAATATAATGGATAAAAAGCTTTATTCTTTGAATTGTTAACAGGAACACTCTGTAGTCCCCAAGGGTCGGCTCATTATGATGTGATGAGTCGGGTCTTCAATAAGGTGAGCAAATAATGACTTTGCATTAGCCCCCAAGTGTCATGGTGCATGCTTGCAGTGACATGAGACTTGCATATTTAATGTATTCTCAACTTGAATAATATAGCCCCCAAGTGCCGGGTTGTAAGCCTGCAGCGACTCGGGACTATTCCTTCAATTGTAGAATAAATCATATCCATTGATAATATGATAGCCATTGCGCTAAAGCGACTTTGAAAACCTTGATCATAATACTGGTTATTGATAACCATAATAAAATTCAGCCATGTTGGCTATTTGAAGATTTGAATAATATAATCCAATGATTTATGAGCGCATGATTCCAATGGCGCAATCCAAATATATACTGGCGACTTATAGTCCAAAGCCAGGCCAGGTTAATAAACACCGGATTATAAGTGATTATGTACTGACAACTTGTAGTTGAAAGTCGAGCCGGGTTAATGAACACCGGGTTAATTTGATGACTGATAGTCATGCCGGGTCAATAGACACCCATTCAACATAAAATTTATCAAAAGAGAAAAATCTTGACAAAGGCAAATAAAACCGTGTAGTTGAGGCTTTTCAAGGCTGCCAGGCCCAAATTCGAGGCTTTTCATGGGCTGCCAGGCCGCTGAGTTAAACCATTTTTGCAAAGCCTTTCAAGATGGGCCTCCAACTAACCAATCGTCATTTTAACTTTGACAAGTTCAGGGTCTGTGTAAGATTGACTTGTCAAACGTTCGGCGGGTCATGCCAGGATTACCTGGAAAGGAGTGGTTTGCTTGATGAAGGCAGGTTAACCCGGGGTTTTAGGTGAATACACCAGGCTTCCAAGCCGTGCTTGATAGCATATTACAAGGGTCCTTTCAAACTCTTTGTTGCATTGCACAAAGAGCCCCCAAGTAACTTTGTGAGTTGTGCTCTATGGGTGCCTATGTTTGAGCTGTGCATAGCAACAAGACTCTCTTTGGCCCCTTGGGTGTGATGCTCCCAAGCTTTATTGTGGTGTCATAGCCGGATTAATGGATAGGACTCCGCTTTGCAAGCAGAAGCCCCCATGTGATATATTTCTGAGTTGTGCTCGCCGGGTTCCTATGTTTGAGTTGTGTTGTGCAACAAACTCTCTTTGGCCCCTTGTGATAATATTGTCTTGATAGCCGCCTCAAGAGGGTAGTAACGCCATCTTCTCTTTGGTGAATACACCTATGTTTGAATAGGAAGCCCCCAAGTGATCATATGAAGATGAGCCCATAAAGCAAGATACCCATGTTTGAACCGTGCGTCAGGGCAGCAGGTCCTCTTCGGCAACCTTTAACTTTTTGCAAGAGATAAATTCTTCTTGAACCGGTATTTTTAACCGGCTACCGAGAACTTCCAAGCTTTGTGGGAAATAACTTTTCCTTAAACCGGAATCCTTCTTTTTAAGCCGGAGATTTTCTGACGGCCTTTAAATTTGCACCATTATGGCGGTTTAGGGTCCTGCATTAGATAACTTTGCAAGCCAGAGTAATTGCTCTTTTAAAGAAAGCAAAATATAATATAAAAATATACTGGATGGATTTCACCTGATATGTCATGCCAGAAGATATCCACCACGGAATTGATGATCACGACGGTGAAGCTGACATCAATCACAGGCGGGTCGACCGTGGGAGCAGACAGATGAGACGGACGCAGCGTTTTAAATTGGTGCGGCCGAGCAAGTTGTCCTCCGTGTTGTAGGCTAACGAGGACGCATGAACCGGCCGCGAGGGTGGACGGGCGAGTCATCCATGGCATTGTAAGACGATGGTGACGGGCGAGTCGGCCGGCACCTTGATATAAACTAGACCGTGACACGTGTGTCCGTGAAGCCGCATGGCAGCCGAATGTGCACCCACGGTACAACACCACCTCTGTTTCCTGTAACAGTCCACCTGCGTAAAAATATTACAAGCCAGAATGATCGTTCTTAATATGCTCATAAAATACCGAAGAAAGATATCACATGATGGTCTGTTGGGTAAAACGCCATATTCCAGCAATTCTAGACTTGTATTCTCGTTTCTCTGTTTGATGTGTCGCCCATAGGAATAATATATACTAATAGTGCACTGGTAGTTGGTCTCTTTTATGCTTTGTATTTTTCATATATGGTCTAATGCTTCACATAGGAGGACCCTCTTTTTCTCCCACATGAGGTGAATGAATCTCTTTTTTCAAACCCATATTTTGTGTTCTGATCCACATAGTGCTAATTGCCACACACTCAGTCGGCTGGATGCCCAATCTTCTCATGAAGTAAGTTGCTCTCTCCTCCGTTGCTTTTGCTAGGTCCTTGTGCATTGAATTTCTATATATAGAAAAAGGTTTAGATGGCATTGACATAGGAACTGCCAGCCCATGTGATGACAGCGGTGCTGTGGGCGACTTGGGTTTCCATCCCTTTCTGCTTCCGTCTTTTCTGTCCTCGCGAAAGCAGCAGCAGGAGCACTCAAAGCCGGCCCACGACGACAGGCTCAGAGGTGAGGGCAGGGGCAGCTCAAAGTGACCGTTTGGAATGGAAGGAGATGCTCGAGGCATGGTCGCGGCTTAAGTGGCGTAAGCAAAGGCCCGGCGAGGCCGCGCAAGCTACAGCTTGACACAGATGTGGGCGACTCATAGGCAGTATCTGGATCTGGTGCCTCGTCGCGAGGCGAACCGATGGCGACGGGCAGTGTTGCAGCCTCAGTACTGGAGGCAGAGGCGAGCTGCTGGTTTGGAAGGCGCGATGCCAACAGAGGCAAGGTGCAACAACGATTTGGACCAGAAGTCGGCTGAGACGTAGCAGATGGCGCCTTGAATCCGGGCACGGTGCAATGCAACGATCGAGGTCGGCCGACGGGGGTAGCTTGTAGGCGAGGCCATGGAGATGGCGTGGTGGCGTCAAGCGGCGGGTTGAAGCGACTCGGACCGCGGACGCGACTCAGTGGGACTGCGGCGGCTTGGTCGTGGCCTGAACTAGCCAGGCGCAACGGCGGGTGACTTACGGCCCGGGCGGTTTAGAAATGGGACTGGCGCGGCTGTTCAACCGGCGGCAGGTTGGAGATGCACCGGCGGCTCGAGGCGGATGAAGAGGTGCAGCGATTGCCGTAGCGAGGGCGATGACGGCTTGTAGCCGTGGTGAACCGGCGGAGAAACAAATGCATCAGGCAATGGTGAGACGGGGCGGTTTAAGGAAACTCCCCGGGGCGGCGATTCAGCAATGGTACAGGCCGGCTTCTGAGGCTTCGAAACATGACAAAGGCGGATTAGTGGCGACTTGGTAATGCGGCAATAGCAGACTAACACAGAGATAGAACGCCAGAGGTTGGGCGCGCCTGTAGCTGAGTGCCGGCCGACGGCTCGTAAAGAGACGGCTTTCAGCGACAACGGCCATGACGCCGTGGTGACTCAGTGTGGAGATCGGCGGTTTAGTCGGCCAGACGGTCTGTGGTGAAAACCACAGGGAGCCGAGGCAAAGCGCGATGGCACGTTGAGACCACGGCGATCTTTACGGCTATCCCCGACAACTAGACACAAAGCGCGATGTCTAGCCCACGGATATCCCCGACAACGGCCATCCTCGGCGGGTCGCAGGCACCTGTTTCAAACTGCCACATCAAGTAGTTCTTCCACCAGAGGGGGGATTCTCTGACCCCCCGTAGGGCCCCTCCGGGATGGACGGTGCCCAAGGCCGATTTCACCTTCGACTCCAGGGATCACCTGAAGACCACAGCTAGCGCCGGTGCACTGCCCATGCTCTGCACCCCCACCATCTGCAATGTAGCGGTCTCCAGGATCCTCATCGATGGCAGCGCCGGACTCAACGTCCTCTCTGTGGAGGCGTTCGGCCTGCTTCACGTGCCTCATGACCGGCTCCTCCCCACCAATCCATTTTCCGGAGTGGTTGGCGGCTCCACCTTTCCCGTGGGGCAGATTTGCTTCCGCGTCACCTTTGGAACGCGCGACAACTACCGCACCAAGCTCATCGACTTTGACATCACGTGCATCAGGCTCCCATACAATGCCATCCTCGGTTACCCGGCCCTCGCCAAGTTCATGGTAGCGACTCATCCCGGCTACAACATCATGACGATGCCAGGAAGCAGCGCCGTGGCGGGAGACACTGGGGACGCACTGACGGCCCTCAGGATCACATTTAAGGCTGCGGCGGTCGCATGGCCAAACACGGGGGGCGCTCTGGAGGGCCCAGGGGATGACCAGGCGAAGAAGCCGTTGTTCTCTCAAGACCGGTCCGAGATGAAGCAGGTACCGGTCGATGATGGCGGGGAGTCGGGAGCTACCTTCACCATAGGCACCGTCCTCCCTAGAGGTCAGGAGGAGGTGCTGGTCGGCTTCCTCCGTGCAAACAAGGATGTATTTGTGTAGCAAGCAATGGACCTGGTGGGCGTCCCATGGGGGGTGATCAAGAACCACCTCATGGTATGCCCCAACACGCGCCCCGTGAAGTAGAAGGCATGGTGACAAGCCCCGGATAAGCAATCGTTCATTGTCCGGAGACCCACAAGTTGTAGGAGGATGTCATTATCCGGGAAGTGCGGCACCCGGAGTGGTTGGCAAACCCAGTCATCATCCCTAAGAAGGGCCGGAAGGAGCGCATGTGTGTTGACTTCATGAGCCTGAACAAAGCTTGCCCTCAGGATCCATTTCCTCTTCCATGCACTGACCAGATCATCGACTCCACCTCCGAGTGCGACCTATCGTGCTTCTGGGACGCCTTCTCATGCTATCATCAAATCAAGACGGCAGTGGAAGACGTGGAGAAGACGACCTTCTTGACTCCGTGCGGGGTGTACTGCTACACCGGCATGCCGTTTGGGTTGCGTAATGCTAAAGCAACCTTCCAGCTGTTGATGCACATTGCCCTAGGCAAACAGCTCGGGAGGAACACGGAGGCTTATGTTGACGATATAGTAGTCAAGTCCCAGGAGGCAAGAACCCTTGTTGGAGATCTGGAGGAGACGTTCGCCAACCTGCGCAAGGTGAAGTTGCGGCTCAACCCTGAGAAGTGTGTATTCGGTGTCCCATCTGGCAAGCTGTTGGGGTTCCTGGTGTCGCATAGAGGAATTGATGCCAACCCAGGAAAGGTTAAGGCGATAGAAAGAATGAGCCCGCCTCAAACTCTCAAGAAATGCAGAAGCTGACGGGCTGCGTGAGCTCGCTTGGGCGCTTCATCTCCAAGCTAGGCAAGCGCACCCTCCCGTTCTTCAAGCTGATGAAGAGGAAGGTCCCGTTCGAATGGACTCTAGAGGTTAACACGGCATTCCAAGACCTCAAGAAGTACCTCACCAGCCCACCGGTGATGGTAGCGCCTCGCCCCCTCGAGCCCCTTGTGCTTTACCTAGCCGCCACGCCTCACTCAGCCAGTGCGGCGCTGGTGGCGGTCCGCGAGGAACATGCAGCCAAGGGTGTGCGGCATGGGGCCACGCACCCGTCCAAGGAGCCGCGACCTCAGGATGGTGCCTGAGGCCCCGGCCGAACCAAAATGAGATGGGGCTCCTAAAGTCGGGGCCCCTTAGGCAACAATGAACCTCTATGAGACGAGGCTCCCGAGGCTCCACCACTTCAAGAGGAACAAGACTCGGCGGACACTTCCTCCCTCGTCGAGCATCAAGTTTACTTCATCAGCACCATACTATGTGACGCGTGGGCACGTTACCCCATGCCACAGAAGCTCCTCCTAGCAGTCCTCTTCGCTTCCAGGAAGCTGCGCTACTAGTTCCAAGGCCACCCTATCAAGGTCGTCTTAGCCTACCCCCTGGTGAGGGTGCTCCGGAGCCCCAACACCGCAGGAAGGGTCGCTGAATGGAAAATCGAGTTGCGGGCGTTCCAGCTTGAATTCAACACCACCCGAGTCATCAAGGGCGCAGCCCTCGCTGACTTTGTGGCTGAATTGACCGAAGAACCCAGTTAAGAAGTAGGTGAGGACCGCTCTCTCGCTCCAGGAGATGAAGCAGCTCGTGGTTGGGTCATGTACTTCGACGGTGCATTCACACGACAAGGCGCAGGGGCTGGAGCGGTGCTCATCTCGCCCACCCAAGACAAGCTCTACTATGTTGTCCAGCTCAGCTTCCAGCACAGCGAGAGGGTCTCCAACAACATCGCCGAATTTGAAGGCCTGATCGCCAAGCTCAAGGTCGCGGTTGCCCTAGGGGTTAGGTGGCTCACCATCAGGGGCGATTCCCAGCTCCTTGTCAACTTCTCCAGCAAGGAGTACATGCCAAAGGATGAGCACATGGAGGCATACCTCGAGGAGGTATGCAAAATTGAGAAGAAATTCTTAGGTTTGGAGTTGCAGCACAAACCGCGCGGCACGAACCAGGAGGTGGATGACATTGCCAAGAGTGCGTCTCGGCGCCTCTCCCAGGAGCCTGGTGTCTTCGAGGACCAGATCTTCAGGCCGTCGGTAGCTCCCCCTGTTCCCGAGCCGATGCTGCCTCGGGAGGAGCTGCCCGCGGCACCCACCATGGGCACCCCAGCCTGTGGCCCGGCTTTAGGGTCCCGTCTGCTCCTCACGCTCGAGCCTCAGGAGGGGTGCTAGGCCAAGGAATTCAAGGCGTACCTGCTTCATGGCACCCTGCCGGAGAAGGAAGAGGATGCAGAGTGGGTGGCGTGCCAGGCCACCGCATACTGCAGCCAGGACGGGGAGCTCTACCAAAGGTGCCCGAACGACGTCTCCCTACGATGCATCTCCAAGGAGCAGGGGTGCGAGCTTCAGGCCAACATTCACAGTTGGGATTGCAGGCATCATTCCTCATCACGCACCCTCATGGGGAAGGCGTTCCGCAGCGGGTTCTATTGGCCCACGGCGCTCAGTGACGCCGCTGAATTGGTAAGATCTTGTGAAGCCTGTCAATTCCATGCTAAGCAGATCCACCAACCTGCTCAGGGCCTCCAGACCATCCCGCTCTCGTGACCATTTGTGGTCTGGGAGTTGGACATCTCGGGCCCATTTCCTCGAGTGCACGGGGGCTACCGCTACCTCTACGTCGCCATCGACAAGTTCACCAAGTGGGCGACGGTGGAAGTTGTCAGCACCATCACGGTCGGCTCTGCGGTCAAGTTCATCAAGGGCATCGTGAGCCGCTTCGGGGTCCCCAACCGCATCATCACCGACAACGGTTCCTTGTTCACGAGCAACCTCTTTAAAACATATATTGTGCTAACCTTGGGACATAGATATGCTACGCTTCGATAGCGCACCCGTGAAGCAATGGCCAGGCCAAGCATGCCAATGCGGAGGTCTTGAGGGGCCTCAAGGCAAGGAGATTCAAGAAAAAGCTTGAGGCCTACAACAGGGGCTGGCTCGACAAACTCTCGTCCGTCCTGTTGTTCATCTGCACCACCGCGACCAAGACTACAGGTGAGACCCCGTTCTTCCTCATCCAGGGAGCTGAGGTGGTCCTCCCTCACGAGGTAAGGTGATAACCTAGAAGTAGATGGGATCGCAATAGTTTTCGAGGGTAGAGTATTCAACCCAAATTTATAGATTCGACACAAGGGGAGCTAAGGAATTGCAAGTATTAGCAGCTGAGTTGTCAATTCAACCACACCTGGAGATTAATTATCTGCAGCAAAGTGATCTGTGGCAAAGTAGTATGATAGTTTTGATAATAGTAGCAACGTCAATAGTAACGTAATAGTGATAGCAGTAATTTTGTAGCAGTAACGATAGCAGCAGTAGTAGTAGTAACTTAGCAAGAACAATATAAGGTAAATTCGTAGGCATTGGATCGGTGATTCGTTGGATGATATTCATCATGAGACAGTCATAACCTAGGGCGATACGACACTAGCTCCGGTTCATAAATATAATGTAGGCATGTATTCCGTAAATAGTCATACGTGCTTATGGAAAGAACTTGCACGACATCTTTTGTCCTACCCTCCTGTGGCAGCGGGGTCCTATTGGAAACTAAGGGATATTAAGTCCTCCTTTTAATAGAGAACCGGAACAAAGCATTAACACACGGTGAATACATGAACTCCTCAAACTACGGTCATCACCGGGAGTGGTCCCGACTATTGTCACTCCGGGGTTGCCGAATCATAACACGTAGTAGGTGACTATAACTTGCAAGATCAGATCTAGAACATGGATATAATGGTGATAACATAAACGGTGCAGATCTGAAATGATGGTACCCAGGCCCAAAGTGACAAGCACTAAGCATGGCAAAGTCATAGCAACATCAATCTCAGAACATAATGGTTACTAGGGATCATGCCCTAACAAAAATAACTCAATTACATGATGAATCTCATCCAACTCCTCATCGACCAGCGAGCCTACAAAGGAATTACTCACTCCCGGTGGGGAGCATCATGGGATTGGCGATGGAGAAGTGTTGGTGATGACGAAGATCGAAGATCCCCCTCTTTGGAGCCCCGAACGGACTCCAGATCTGGCCTTCGATGAAGAATACGAGACCACGGCGGCTCCGTCTTGTGAAACGCGATAATTCTTTCTCCCTGATTTTTTCTGGAAATATAGGATTTTATAGCGTTTGTTTCAGGGTCTGCGGGGCCACTAGGTGGGAACAACCCACCTGGGCGCGCCTGGAGGGGGCGGCGCGCCCTGGTGGGTTGTGCCCACCCAGTTGCCCCCTCCGATGGTTCTTGGCTCCAAAAATTCTCATTTTTTGTATAAAATATCCTTACAAAGTTTCATTCCATTCCAAGAACTTTTATTTCTGCACAAAAAACAACACCATGGTAGTTCTGCTAAAAACAACGTCAGTCCGGGTTAGTTTCATTCAAATCATGCAAATTAGAATCCAAAACAAGAGGAAAAGCGTTAGGAAAAGTACATACGACATAGACATATCAACTCCCCAATCTTAAACCTTTGCATGTCCTCAAGCAATTCAGTTTGATAAATTGAATGTGAAAAAGAAAAACTTTTACGAACTCTTTTGCTCTTTTCATAAATATGCTTAAACAACACCTAGGTTTTTAGCAAAGATTATAACTAACCATGTCGACAATAACTCTTAAAAATTATATTAACTCATATCAATGACATAACCAACTAGATAGCAATAATAATACATCTCAAACAACAACACGTTGTTAAAAAATCATGATACAATATGACAATAGTGGTATCTCGCTAGCCCTTTCTGAGACCGCAAAACATAAATGTAGGGCACCCCCAAAGTTCAGACAGTGACTAAACATTTTGATTCATGGTTGAAAAGATCCAGTCATGATGCACCCAACATTAGCTATACACAATGCATCAGCATGACAGCAGTGCTCTCAGGTACTGGCGCTTATTTGAGAAGGTGATGACACAACATTAAAGTAAATAGATAGTCCCTTCGTAGAGGGAAGCAGTGATTTGCAGAGGTGCCAGAGCTCAAGGTTTTAAAAAAGAGGTAAATGAAATTTTGAGACATGCAACCTTCTTGTTTACTTCGCGACCATCAGTTATCAATATCTTCCATGCTAAACAAATTAGTAGCGGTTCCCAAGCAGTAAAGTAAATGTTTTTGCTCCATATGATTTTTTGTTTGGTTATTGATAAGTTCTTTCGCAATTTGGGACTGGGCATCCCTATTACCACTCTTTTCTCGTGCAATGGTGAGTGAATAAACACCCAACCTGAGAAAAACCCACTTAGCATGGAAGATACCAACTACCTCCTGTCGCTCTATGAACAATCCAGGCACACAAAAAGGATATTTATTTGATGTTTTTTTAGAGGTGGCACATGCAAATTTACTTAGGACGGCAGGGTAATACCGCATATAGGTAGGTACGGTGGACTCATCTGGAATAACTTGGGTTTCAGGTTTTTGATGTACAAGCAGAATTCCCACTTAGTACAGGCGAAGGCTAGCAAATAGGTTGAGAAGCGGCCAGCTAGAGAGGAACAATGGTCGTGAACATGCATTATGCATAACTAACATTGGATACTAGCATGAGTAGGATATGAACACCATGAACATAAATAACATGGAGGCTATGTTGGTTTTGATTCAACTACATGCATGAACATGTGCCAACCCACTCGAACATTCAGAGGAGGATACCATATCATCATACTACATCACAATCATTTTAACGCAATGTTGACATCCAAGATAAATCATTATCTACTCCTAGCTACTTATGCATGTCATGAGAAACTATAATCTCTAGTTGTCATTGCAAACATGTTTGATCATAATAGGCAGAATCATGGATACTAGGTTAAACATACTTACAAAAACAGAACAAGTCGAGTTCATACCCATTTCTCTCTGCCACAGCCAGTTCATCGAATATCATCATTATTGCCTTTCACTTGCGTGACCGAACGATTTGAAAATAATAATAGTGCAAGAGTGTCGTGGACTAAGCTGGAATCTGCAAACATTTTATTCAAAAGGAGAAGACAAGGTAATATGAGCTCTTTGTCAGATCAACAATAATGCATATGAGAGCCACTCAACATTTCATCGTGGTCTTCTCCTCGGTATGACCCAATAAAAGGAAAAGAAATTCAGAGAAACACACCAAAATATTTTTGGAGTTTTTGGTTTTCTTAAACAAGCAAATTAAAAAGGGAAAAGCAAAAACAAGAAAAACTATTTACACAGGAAGGCTCCCAACAAGTAAAAGAAGAACTAGGAAATATTTTTGGATTTTCTTTTTAGTGCTACAACAATTTAAACTAGGAAGAAAAATCAAAAGAAAGAAAGAAACATATTTTTGGATTTTCTCAAAGTTTTTCGAACTCACAAGAAGAAAGCGAGAAAATAAATTTAACATGGATAATATAATGAAAAAGTGTGAACGCCGACAACTCAAATGGAATGTGTGAACATGAATGTAATGTCGGTGGAAATACGTACTCCCCCAAGTTTAAGCTTTTGGCTTAACTTGGTGATCACCAGTCATAGAAACCGTGAGGTCCAATGTTGAAGTGATGGGGAGCAGGCACCTGAGGGTCTCACTACTGAGGCTCCTCCTGTGTTGCAGCCAGGTTGTTCCGGTAAGCGACAATGTCCTCAGGCATAAACCTATATCCGCCCATGGCAACATGATCAAACAAAGCAGGTGCAGGCAAGGGAATAATATCACGAGTTTTCTCAATAAAAACTATGTTAAGGAATATCAATATCAGGGTAATCAGCAGCAATAAACTGGTGGTCTTCCATAGCTGCTCTATCTAGATAAACCTTGGGAAAACGATGGTCATGCTGGCGTATCTTCACGTTAAAGTGAGTCACCAAGTGAGTAGCGTAAATGCCCCCATGTATTTTACCCTTGGATCTATTGATGTGAAGGCGACGTGCCACAATAGCTCCCTAGCTATAGGTGTTGTTGCCATACAACGTGTGATGTAAAACAGCAAAGTCTAGAGCGCTAAGTGCACCCACCTTCTCTCTAGCAAGTAAGCATTTTGCAATAAATATAGCAAAATAATGCACAACAGGAAAATGCAAGCTAGTAGCGGTGACACTCGATATTCCTCTATCATCCCCCACCGTCAAAGTACGGTAAAAACCATCAAACTCCACGGGCCTAAGTTCTACCAAATTACCATCAGAAGGAAGCATGCATATGTCACAAAATTCAGTAAGTGGTATCTGATGGTTTTCAACATATAAATTAAATGACACCTCAGGAGGATTATTCCTAAAATGGAAATGGAAGTTTTGCAGAAAGGAATTTGTGAGGAGATGATATTGCTCGCATTTAGCTGCGATGAAGTCGGTGAGGCCGGCATTAGCTGCATATTGTGCAAACTCTTGAAGAATTCCAGCCCCTTCCATGAACGGATTATGCGGCCATTCACACGGCCGTAACTCCGCCAACCTCCGGGTATGGAGATCATTGTAAGATGACTCCCCAATAACTCCCTTGGAGTTATTCTTGGAAGCAAACTTCCTAAAGAAACTCATCTTTTTCTTATGAACAAAATTCTAAAATTTTAGTCCACAAAATTTTTCTCAATAAAACTTTACAAAAATGATAGCAACTACTCATAGGGATGTACAGAGGCCATAGCAAGCATTCAACCTACTTAGAGATCTAACAATTCAACTTGCAAGCTCATCTACAGCAGCAGCAAGAGTAGCTAATTATTCAAAATATAAACCACTAAAGCAAAAACTAATTAAACACACAGAGGAGTCACATACCAAGCAACAATTCCCCGAAACAGTTTTGGAAACTGAGCTTCAAGCAAAGAGATCGAAATCTGCGGTTTCGGGAGCAAGAACATGAGAGAGAGAGAGAGAGAGCAATGGTGATTTTTTCTGGGTGAATGTGGTGATGTGCAAATAAGAAATAAGCGAGGGGGCCCACATGGGGACCACAACCCACCAGGGCGCGCCTGGGGGTCCTGGCGCGCCCAGGTGGGTTGTGCCCACCTGGTGGACCTCCCTCTCATATTATTTGCACCAGAAATTCTACAATATTAGGAAAATATCGTATTAAATTTTCAGGGCAATTTGAGAACTTTTTTTGGGTCATTTTTTATTGCACGGAAAACTCAGAAAACCGACAAAGCATGGCATTTTAGTTAGTTAACTAGCAAAAACAGAAAACAAAAGGTAGGGACAGAAGGTAGTGCTCACTAAAATCATCAACTTCATACCTCTCAAAAATGATCCGTTAATAAGGTTGATCAAGTCTTATTAACAACCACTTTCGATTAATATGAAACTGAAGAACTTTCGTAAATCACTAAGTTACCTTAATGGGGATATGAATGTCCCCAACAATAAGAATTTCATATTTCTTTTTAACAGTAGGTAGAGGTAGTTGGAAACTTCCAATAGTGATTGTCGGAGTATTTTGAATAACATTAATACCATTCACTTGGAATTGTTTCTTTGAAAAGTGCACCATATACTCATTACCATTGATATGAAAAGTGACCTTGCTTTTATTGCAATCAATAACAGCCCTTGCAGTATTCAAGAAGGGTCTACCAAGGATAATCGACAAGTTGTCGTCCTCGGGCATCTCAAGTATAACAAAGTTAGTCAAAATAGTAACATTAGCAACAACAACGGGCACATCCTCACAAATACCGATAGGTATGACAGTTGATTTGTGATACGTCTCCAACGTATCTACTTTTCCAAACTCTTTTGCCCTTGTTTTGGAATCTAATTTGCATGATTTCAATGGAACTAACCCGGACTGACGCTGTTTTCAGCAGAATTGCCATGGTGTTATTTTTGTGCGGAAATAAAAGTTCTCGAAATGACCTGAAACTTCACGAAGATACTTTTTGGAATTAATAATAAATACTGGCAAAAGAATCAGCCGAAGGGGCCCACAGCCTGTCCACGAGACAGGCCCCCCTAGGGCGTGACCTCCTATCTCGTGGGCCCCCTGGACCTCCACCGACGTCAACTCCAACTCCATATATTCCGTCTCGGGGAGAAAAAAAATCAGAGAGAAAGTTTTCATCACGTTTTACGACACGGAGCCGCCGCCAAGCCCTAATCTCTCTCGGGAGGGCTGATCTGGAGTCCGTTCGGGGCTTCGGAGAGGGGGATTCGTCGCCGTCGTCATCATCAACCATCCTCCATCACCAATTTCATGATGCTCACCGCCATGCGTGAGTAATTCCATCGTAGGCTTGCTGGACAGTGATAGGTTGGATGAGATTTACCATGTAAGCAAGTTAGTTTTGTTAGGGTTTCATCCCTAGTATCCACTATGTTCTGAGATTGATGTTGCTATGACATTGCTATGCTTAATGCTTGTCACTAGGGCCCGAGTGCCATGATTTCAGATCTGAACCAATTATGTTTTCATGAATATATGTGTGTTCCTGATCCTATCTTGCAAGTCTATAGTCACCCCTTATGTGTTATGATCCGAAAACCCCGAAGTGACAATAATCAGGATACTTCTCGGTGATGACCGTAGTTTGAGGAGTTCATGTATTCACTACGTGTTAATGCTTTGGTATGGTTCTCTATTAAAAGGAGGCCTTAATATCCCTTAGTTTCCGCTAGGACCCCGCTGCCACGGGAGGGTGGGACAAAAGACGTCATACAAGTTCTTTTCCATAAGCACGTATGACTATTTACGAAATACATGCCTACATTACATTGATGAATTGGAGCTAGTTCTATATCACCCTATGTTATAACTATTGCATGAGGAATCACATCCGGCATAATTATCCATCACTGATCCATTGCCTACGAGCTTTTCATATATTGTTCTCCGCTTATTTACTTTTCCGTTGCTACTGTTACAACTGCTACAAAAACCCAAAAACATTTATCTTTACTTTTGCTACTATTACCATTATTTCATACTACTTTGATACTAAACACTTTGCTGCAGATACTAAGTTATCCAGGTGTGGTTGAATTGACAACTCAACAGCTAATACTCAAGAATATTCTTTGGCTCCCCTTGTGTCGAATCTATAAATTTGGGTTGTACTTCACCCTCGAAAGCTGTTGCGATCCCCTACACTTGTGGGTTATCAAGACTAATTTCTGGCGCCGTTGCCGGGGAGCATAGCTCTATTCTCTGAGTCACTTGGGATTTATATCTGTTGATCACTATGAAGAACTTGAAAGACGCTAAGACCAAGATTTTGCCCTGAACTACGAGGGGAGGTAAGGAGCTTCCATCTAGCTCTGCGGTAGATTCTCCTTTCGTTATTAGTAGGCTTGCGACACCTAAACCTGCTACTGCTATGAATTCTGATATGTCGCATGTTATTGATGATGCCACTTCTGCTATGCATGATGAAACTACTTCTGTGTGTGATACTACTTTGCCATTAAGTGAATTTCTAGATGAACAACTTGCTAGAGTTAGGGGGAATGAAAATATTGAAGAACCTATTATTGGTGATAGTGATGACGAACGTTCCCCAATGATTATGTATTACCAGTTGTTCCTAAGGGTTATGTTATGAATGAAGCAGCTGCTATGGAAATTCTTGCTTGCAATGATAGAAATGATCTTAAAAAATTATTAGCTAAATGGAAGCAGCAGTCTCTTAATGCTAGAATGAAACCCGATCCTGTTTTTGCTACTTCACCTATCTGTGTTACTGATAAGGATTATGAATTCTTTGTTGATCCTGATATTATTACTTTAGTTGAATCTGATCCTTTTTATGGCCTTGAATGTGAAACTGTTGTGGCACATCTTACCAAGTTGAATGATATAGCCATCCTGTTCACTCATGATGAGAAGTCTCGCTATTTATACATAAGATATTTCTGTTCTCATTAAAGGGTGATGCTAAGACTTGGTATAATTCTCTTGCTCCTGGTTGTGTGCGTAGTCCCCAGGATATGATTTATTACTTCTCTGCTAAATATTTCCATGCTCATAAGAAACAAGCTGCCTTGCGGGAAATATATAATTTTGTGCAAATCAAAGAAGAGAGTCTCCCACAAGCTTGGGGGAGGCTTCTCCGGTTACTTAATGCTTTGCCTGATCATCCTCTTAAGAAAAATGAAATACTTGATATCTTTTATAATGGACTAACCGATGCTTCCAAGGACTACTTGGATAGTTGTGCTGGTTGTGTTTTCAGGGAAAGAACAGACGACGAAGCTGAAATATTATTGAATAATATGTTGACTAATGAAAATAATTGGACTCTTCCTGAGCCAGTTCCTGAAGTAATTCCTGAACCAATTGAGCCAACTCCTGAGCCTATTCCTAAACCCACTCTGAAGAAGAGAGGTGTTTTATTTCTCAGTCCTGAAGATATGCAAGAGGCACAGAAATCAATGAAAGAAAAATGTATTAAAGCTGAAGATGTTAAGAATTTACCACCTATTGAAGAAATACATGGTCTTAATTTACCGCCTAAAGAACCACATTGTCTTGATAACCCGACACAGGTAGTAAAGGTAAATTCTCTCTATAGATATGATAAAGTTGAGATACCATCTACTAAATTTCATAGCCCATCCTTAGATGATTTTGATGACTTTATGGCTAGACAAGAAAGTTTTAATACTTATGTTGGTAGAGAGTTAAAGAATAACGCTTTCGAGATAGGACGCGTAGGTGATAATCTGGCTAGAGTTAAAGATGAACTTCACCGCGTTAGCAAATATGCTTCTATGGTTAATAATCAAGCTGAGCAAGTACTCACAGCTCAAAATGATTTGCTTGATGAATTGAATAATAAAAATGACTTTGCCGTTAGAGTGGCTACTAGAACTGGTAGAATGACTCAGGAACCTTTGTATCCTGAAGGCCACCCTAAGAGAATCGAGCAAGATTCTCAGAGAAATAATTTAGAGGCACCTAGTTCTTCTAAGAAGAGGAAAAGAAAAACGATAGAACGTTGCATGCTTCTTGTGAACCTACTTTAGACACACCCGAGAATCCCAATGATATTTCTATCTCTGATGCTGAAACAAAATTAGGTGATGAACATGAACCTAGTGATAATGTTAATGATAATGTTCATGTTGATGCGTAACCTAGCAAAAACAATGATGTAGAGATTGAACCTGGTGTTGATCTTGATAACCCACAATCAAAGAATCAACGTTATGATAAGAGAGACTTTGTTGCTAGGAAGCACGGGAAAGAAAGAGAACCATGGGTTCAGAAACCCATGCCCTTTCCTCCTAAACCATCCAAGTCAAAGGATGATGAGGATTTTGAGCGCTTTGCTGAAATGATTAGACCTATCTTTTCGCGTATGCGTTTGACTGATATGCTTAAAATGCATCCTTATGCTAAATATATGAAAGATATTGTTACAAATAAAAGAAAGATATCGGAAGCTAAAATTTCCACCATGCTTGCCAATTATACTTTCAAGGGTGGAATACCAAAGAAACTTGGAGATCCATAAGTACCAACTATACCATGCTCCACTAAAAGAAACTATGTTAAAACTGCTTTATGTGATCTTGGAGCTGGTGTTAGTGTTACGCCTTTCTCTTTATATCGTAGACATGATTTGAATAAGTTGACGCCAACTGAAATCTCTTTGCAAATGGCTAATAAATCAACTACTATACCCATCGGTATTTGTGAGGATGTCCATGTTGTGGTTGCAAACGTTACAATTTTAACGGACTTTGTTATTCTTGATATTCCTCAGGACGACAGTATGTCGATCATCCTTGGTAGACCCTTTCTGAATAATGTAGGGGCTGTTATTGATTGCAACAAAGGCAATGTAACTTTTCATGTTAATGGTAATCAGCATACGATACACTTTCCAAAGAAACAACCTCAAGTTCATAGTATCAACTCTATTGGAAATTTTTTAACTATTACTACCGGAGGTTTTGAATTCCCTCTTCCTACTGTCAAAAAGAAATATGATATTTTTATTGTTGAGGACATGCATATCGCTGTTGAGGTAACCTAGTGTAATTCGAAAATTCTCTGGTTTCATGTTATTCGAAAGAGGTTTGTTAATAAGACTTGATCAACCTTGTTAATGGATTCCTTTTGATGAGCATGAGATGGATGAATTTAGAAGGCACAACCTTATGTACCCTCCTTTTACTTTCTGTTATTTAGAATAAATAAAGAAAAAATGGTATTTTTTTGTTTGTTTTCTGAATTATCCTTGCAATAAAAAAATACCCCGAAAATAAAAGTTCTCCAAATGCCCTGGAAATTTAGTATATTTTTTATAGAATATTTGAGATTTTTTGGCAGTGAGAATAGACCAGGGGGATGCACCAGTGAGCCACGAGGGTGGAGGGCGCGCCCTACCCCCTGGGCGCACCCCCTGCCTCGTAGGCCCCATGTGGCCCCTCAACTTATTCCAGCACCCATCCACTTCGTCTTCCTCCAGAAAAAATCATCATGTAGCTCAAACGCGTGCTCTTGATCATTTTGCTGCCATTTTAGATCTCCTTGCTCAAAGCTCCATTCACAAAACTGCTTTGGGGGATTGTTCTTTAGTATGTGACTCCTCCAATGGTCCAATTAGTTTTTATTCTAGTGCTTTATTTATTACAAATTTTTGTTGCTGTAGTAACCTAGTTCTTGAGCCTGAATGTCAAATTTATATGGTCAAAAGTAGTTGTAATGCATGATATAGTCTCTAGGCACTTGTGGGAGTAGTTGCTATCAATCTTGTTGAGTTTGGTTCACTTTTATTTTGAGTCACTAAAAATTTCAGAAATTTTTCAGAGGAAGAAAAAATGTTTAGGAAAATGTACCAGGGTGGTTCTTCAAGGAAGCAAGCATCGAGGCTCGCAATACGTGAGCCGGACCTTGAACCACCAAGGGAAGTTCATGTGCGGCCTTCTGAATGGTTGTCGGATGAATTTATGGTCCAAGCAGGTTTCAAGGATGAATTTGATGCGTATGTACATAATGCTGATCTTGAGGACTTCGTATCAGATAAGTGTCGACAATACTATCACCTCACCGATTCCTCTATGCAGATGTTTAAATTTTAATCTAAGTACAACCCTCACATTGTTATATTTGACCTCTATGATAAATCATATACAATGGACCTTGAATATTTTAATACTGCTTGCAAGATCCCATAGTGGGGAATCTTTAGTGAACCTCACAAATCTGAATATAATGATTTCCTTGCTAGCATGACTGTGGGAGAAACTAGAAATATCACACAAGCTACCATAGGGAGCATTCATTTTCCTGGCACACATTACTTTTCTCTCCTTATAGGTAGGTGTATTGTAGGTAAGCACGAGCATAGCCACATTTGCGTCCCAGATCTTAGTGTCCTCAAGAGTGCGGTATTAGGTGATAAGCGATATAACTTGGGGGCCATTGTTGCACGGAGGTTAAATCTTAATGCTAAAGATGGAGATTTATTTGGTCGGATTTATGCAACTCATTTAGGTGATTATCTTGGTATTTCCATAAGACAAAATGATACTGAGTTTCCACCTTCTTTTCTAGATTATAATGCTATGGTTTGTTACTAGTTCCTTGAGAGGAACGATCAATCCCTCTAGTACCGAATAATCTTTGACACACAGCATGTTGTCATTATTACCCTTCCTGCTCCTGCCATCTTTAACTTTTAGGCAAAGGGGAGATATGTTATAACTAGAGAGGAGGCAAACAAGTATGAGAGAACAACGGAGGTCGCTCGTCTCTAGGAAGCAGCTCGTCAGGCGGTAGCTGCTGCAGCATAGTACGACCCCAACTATGATATTGGATATCATCCGGGCCAGTGGTGGCCTTAGACCAACTTAGGCCAAAAGCCTAAGCTTGGGGGAGTACGTATTTCTCATCGACATTACATTCATGTTTACACAATCATTCTAGGTGTCAGTGTTCATACATTTTCATTGTATTATCCATGCTAGTTTATCTTATTTTCTTGCTTTCTTCTTGTGTGTTTGAAAAACTTTGACAAAAACCAAAAAAATTAGTTGTAGCTTTTACCTAGTTTACTTTCCATGCTTGTAGCAGTAGTATTTTAAGAAAACCCAAAAAGATTTCCCGTTCTTCTTTTTCTTGTTGGGAGCTTTGCCATGTAAATAGTTTTTCCCATTTTTTGAAATTATTTTCTTTTCTTTAGGGGTCGAGAGGAGAAGAGCACTGTCGGTGTCAAAACCGGCGGATCTCGGGTAGGGGGTCCCGAACTATGCGTCTAGGCGGATGGTAACAGGAGACAAGGGACATGATGTTTTTACCCAGGTTCGGGACCTCTCGATGGAGGTAAAACCCTACTCCTGCTTGATTAATATTGATGATATGGGTAGTACAAGAGTAGATCTACCACGAGATCAGAGAGGCTAAACCCTAGAAGCTAGCCTATGGTATGATTGTTGTTCGTCCTACGGACTAAAACCCTCCGGTTTATATAGACACCGGAGAGGGCTAGGGTTACACAGAGTCGGTTACAATGGGAGGAGATCTACACATCCGTATCACCAAGCTTGCCTTCCACGCCTAGGAAAGTCCCATCCGGACACGGGACGAAGTCTTCAATCTTGTATCTTCATAGTCCAGGAGTCCGGCCAAAGGTTATAATCCGGCTATCCGAACACCCCCTAATCTGGGACTCCCTCAATAGCCCCCGAACCAGGATTCAATGACGATGAGTCCGGCGCGCAGATTTGTCTTCGGCATTGCAAGTCGGGTTCTTCTCCAAATTCAACATACATGTTGAATAGTGTCCGCCTTCTGGTGAATGTTGCGCTCCTTGGCTTCTGCGCCCAATAATGGCCATCTTCCACGTGTCAAACGAATGCGAAAAGCCAGGGTGTTTTTTCATTTACCCCCCTAGCTGCGCAAATGAGCTGCCTATAAAAGAGACGGGGATTTAGATTCGAATCACACCATCTTCCCTTCGCGAGAATTCATCAGAGCGCATTCGACAGAGATCCATTCCATCATGGCCAGTCAACGCAGCTCCTCCTCTCGCCCCCCAGCCCTCAGCCTGGAGATTGGGAGAGATGCTCTGTCCCGCACAGCAAGATAGTGGCGCTCCAAGCCAAGGGGTTTCTCCCCCCAGCTTACATGGTCCCGGTTCGAGCCGGGCTTGCCACCTATAATGGTGGAGAGCAAACGGAGAGCGTCCCCAATCCCTCCAAAGGAGAGCGGGTATGCCTTGTCCCTTATTGGATAAGAGGGCTCGGATTTCCAATTCATCCATTTCTTCGGGGGCTCCTGGAGTTCTATGGCCTCCAGTTGCACAATCTTACGCCTGCCTCCATATTGCATATTGCGGGCTTCGTAGCCCTTTGCGAGCTGTTTTTGGGCATTAAGGCTGATTTCGCGCTATGGAAGAAGCTGTTCTGCCTTGTGCCCCATTCTGAGGAGGGGTCAATATATCAAGTGGGCGAAGCCGAACTATGCCGCATCGCCGGGACCGGATATCTATCCGGAACCCCAAAGAAGGCGTCTGAAGACTTGCCTTCAGAATGGTTTTATATAGAAGATGTCCCCCTGCCGGACCCTGTTCGGATTGGCCTCCCTGAGTTCAATAATGCTCCTTTGAAGAAGCGCCTAAGTTGGCGTCCATGGAGCTCTCAGAAGGAAAATGACAGGGACGTCCTTTACCTGATGAGCCGGATAAGGTTGTTAGCTCAATCTGGACTGACCATGATCGAGGTCATGGCCACATGCATTATGCGGGGGGTGCAGCCGCTTCAGTATAGAGGCCACCCCATGTGGGATTTCAAAGGGGCCGGAATCGGTTGCTGCTCTAATAAAGATCTTGTCCGCTTTGTACAAGGGAGAAGAGGAGGAATTCCTCCGTGTCAACCCACGGGGCGGATTTTCTATGTACAATCCTCCAAGCTGGGTAAGCGGACACTTTCACTCGCCCATCCGTTTCATATTCCCATAGTTAAGTATTCAATCTAGCAATTTCAACGCAGGAGCTACGCCGGGCTGTAAAGGAGATAAACAGCCCTCCTCCACAACCCGAGGACCCGGAACGGTCCTTCGACCCGGTCTCCCAAGAGGACCCGGACTTATCTGTGGAGCTGATCGATGGGGTGTTTCATCAATTGAGCAAGGATGACACCTTAGTGGCCATTACGGCCGATTATCCAGGACTACTTCCAGCCTCACAAGTAACCGTGACCGAAGTCCCGGTACTTTTAAAATGATCCATCCGTGCTTGTTTTTGATCACCGTATCCAATGGCGTTTTTGCAAGGGAAGTCCTTGAGGCGAAGGGCCGAGCCTGCGGTGGCTAGCCAACAAGGGGCAGCAAGGCCCAGCAGGCTGAAAAGAAGTGCGGTCCGGATTGAGACGCCGGCGCAACGGTATGGCGTGCCATTTTATTCCCAGGTTTTATTCCCTCAAGGCATACTAACACTCGTGCTCTCTTCAGGAAAAAGAGCGCTCGCCGGACTATATCCGGAGAGGTTGCCAATCGCGCCTCCACCAACCAGGCTCCAAGGCCGGGTCCGGAAGCAGAGGCAAACACTAGGCGTGCATCGTACGCTCCTCCGACAGAGGATGCGGACGGGCTGTCTGCCACCAATTCCGAGGTGGAGAGTGCCATGAACCACAGGCGTCGCCGGACAGTTCTTCGTGATGCTTGTTTCTCCCAAGAGGCATTGGATGCCTTCAATACGGGAGATGCGTACCTCCGTGCCGCTCAAAATGGTCTAGCCAGAGCTACAGAGCAGTATGTAAAAGACATACGGGTGAGAAAATTTGATGGTTATATATGTCAGTAGCCCCCGAGACTTGAAACAGTTAGAATAACTGATTTAAGGATCATTTGTTATGCAGGATCTTTCAGAAAAGAATACCCAACTGTCCCAGGAGCTAGAAGAGTGCAAAGCCCAACTTGAGGCCGCACTAGCCGCGGCAGGGGAGGCCAAGGAGACCCCCTCTGGTAATATATGCTTCGAAAGATAAGTATGTTGTGAAGTGCGGCATGTGTGCAAATCTGACAATAACATTGCAGATGGCGCCGGAGTGGATCCGGACAAGCAACAACTCTTGCGCCGGTTAAAGGCCGGCGAGAGCGTGCTTACGAGGGTGAGGCAAGAGAAGAATAATCTCCAAGATGCCAACACCCAGCTGGGCGAGGAACTAAAGGATGTTCGTGCTCAGCTGTCGGACTCCGTGAAGGAGAATCGGCGGCTTCGACGCGGCATTTTTAGTAAGTGCTTGAACGAACTTCGAAAAAGAGTTCGGCGAGGAAGTCGATTGACAGAGTTATGTCTGTAGGTATGCTGACAGGTCGGCCTGCAGAGGAAATGCCCGGTTCTACGGGTGACCTTCTTCCCGAGCTCTCACAACTGCACGAACGAGTTCGGCAGGTAATGCAAGGCGTCGCCCAGGCCTTGTGGCCATCCGTCTCCATGCCCGAAGGCCTTGGAGAGCTTGCAGAGAAGCTGAAGGGAGCGCGGCGGCGCTTCCGATTATGGAAGATATCGGCCTGCCGTCAAGGCGCCAGGGAGGCCTGGGCCATGGTGAAGACGCGGTACACGAAGGCTGACCCAAACCACATGGCCGAGGTCGGACCTGTGGGGCCCGATGGGAAGGAGATCCCTGTGAGTTTAGTGTACGGCCAGGTAGAGTTGGCCGCCAAATATTCCCAACAGGACTGTAAACTAGACAGCCTGTTGGATGGTATTGAAGAGGAATATACCCAGTCAAATTGACTATGTAATTTAAGATGACATGTAAAATGCCTTCTAGCCGGATTGTAGATCGTTTGTCATGGCGGACCTTTTCGCTTCAACCTCGGGACCCGATAGTCCGGAGTGTGTCCGAATACCCTCTCGGTTATGTAAGAACCGGGGCATGCGTGGAGACCAGGCGTAGGGGTCATTAGTGCTTGAACAGACAAGTGCCCAACTAGTTATGTTATATTACATGGTTAGTAAGAAACATCTTCCAGGGAGAATAGTTCCGTTAGGGGTTCCTTTCCCTGGGAGGCATGCCCTAAAGTGCATGTCCGGACTGCGAAAAAAGCAGAAAAGCATCTGGGGGCGGATAAATAAACGAGTGAGAAATCATCTTTAGTTCACCGACCGAATATTCCCTTAAGAACGCTAGCTTTCGGCTTCACCCAGTCTGAGGTACACATCCGGCTGACCCGGCAGTAACAATCGCAGAGGTGCTCCCTTTACCGCCTAGCCGAACAATCGGGAACGTAGGGGTAAGCACAGGAGCCAGGCAACCCAGCTTGGCCAAAACTTAAGTCATATCGATGCATATAATGGTGAATAAAAGGTACATGCGGAAGTGTGACACATGTGTTGGGCATGAGGCCCGTATAAACAAGCTTCTGTTAAAGAAGCCCCCAGGTATAATGAGCGCGGATAGCGCGTCAATTGTGTGCGAACAAGGCGCGAACGAGCCCTTAAAGGCTGTAAGAGAAAGGGAGGGAGAAGGAGAGAAATATAAGACAGCTAATGTGTAAAAAATAGACAGAGGAAGGAGACGAACACAGAGTCCGGCGCTAGGCGTAGAATCTTCGGAGACGGGCTGCGTTCCATGGGTTCGGCTCGAGTCGGTTATCCGATGCATCTCGCAGACGGTACGCTCCACCAGTCAGGACTTGGTCAATAATAAAGGGACCTTCCCATTTGGGCTTGAGTTTGTCCTTTTTCTTGTCCGGCAGGCGTAGAACTAACTCGCCAACATTGTAAGTTTTGGCCCGTACTTCTCTGCTTTGATATCTTCGAGCCTGCTGTTGATAGAATGCGGAACGGGCTTTTGCCACGTCACGCTCCTCCTCCAAGGCGTCCAAACTGTCCTGCCGATCGAGTTCGGCTTCTCTTTCTTCGTACATGCGCACGCGAGGTGAGTCATGAATTATGTCGCAGGGCAGAACTGCCTCTGCGCCGTATACCATAAAGAATGGTGTGAATCCGGTGGTGCGATTCGGCGTGGTCCGCAGCCCCCAGAGTACGGAGTCGAGCTCCTCTACCCAGTGCGTGTTAGATTCCTTGAGGGACCGCACTAATCTGGGTTTGATGCCGCTCATGATTAGACCATTTGCTCGCTCGACTTGACCGTTAGTTTGTGGGTGATAGACTGAAGCGTAGTCGAGCTTGATGCCCATGTTTTTGCACCAGAGTTTGACCTCGTCGGCCGTAAAGTTCGTGCCGTTATCAGTGATGATGCTGTGGGGGACGCCGTAACGGTGTACGACCCCTGATATGAAGTCTATCACCGGTCCGGATTCGGCCGTCTTAACAGGCTTGGCCTCTATCCATTTGGTGAATTTATCCACCATGACCAGTAGGTATTTTTGCTTGTGGGTTCCTCCTTTAAGGGGTCCAACCATGTCAAGCCCCCAGACCGCGAAGGGCCAGGTGATGGGTATAGTTTGGAGGGCGGTGGGTGGCATATGGCTTTGGTTAGCAAAGAGCTGGCAACCGACGCATCGTTGGACTAAGTCCTGAGCCTCTACCCGGGCCGTCAGCCAATAAAATCATGCACGGAAGGCCTTTCTTACAAGGGCCCGGGCTGCGGCGTGGTGCCCGCCGAGTCCGGCATGAATTTCAGCCAGAAGATTCCGCCCTTCCTCTTCGGAGATACACCTTTGAAGGACTCCGGTGGTGCTTTTCTTATAAAGCTCTCCTTCATGGACTTTATAGGCTTTAGATCGCCGCACTATGCAGCGTGCCTCGTTTTGGTCCTCGGGAAGTTCCTGCCTAGTTAGGTAGGCTAGGAATGGTTCTGTCCACGGGGCAATGACTGCCATTATTACGTGGGCTGAGGATGTTACTTCGTTGGCAGAGCCTCCCGTTGTGTCAGAATGTTCGGTGTCGGGCGGTGCGGTTGGGTCCGGGCTGTTATTTCCGGATTCCCCTTCCCATAATACGGATGGCTTGAATAGCCTCTCCAAGAAAATGTTGGGGGGGACTGCATCGCGCTTTGCGCCGATGCGTGCCAAGACGTCTGCTGCCTGATTGTTTTCCCGGGCTATATGGTGAAATTCGAGCCCCTCGAACCGAGCTGACATTTTTAGGACGGCGTTGCGATAAGCTGCCATTTTCGGATCCTTGGCATCAAAGTCTCCATTTATTTGGGATATCGCGAGGTTCGAATCCCCACGCACCTCTAGGCGTTGGATGCCCATGGAGACTGCCATCCGGAGACCATGTAGAAGGGCCTCGTATTCGGCTGCGTTGTTGGAGTCCGTATACATTATCTGGAGTACGTATTGAACTGTATCTCCTGTTGGGGACGTCAGAACGACGCCAGCCCCCAGACCAGCTAACATTTTGGAGCCGTCGAAGTGCATGATCCAGTTGGAATATGTGTCGTACTCTTTAGGGAGTTCGGCTTCAGTCCATTCGGCGACGAAGTCGGCCAAAACTTGCGACTTAATAGCTCGCCGTGGCTTATAGGTTATGTCGAACGGGAGGAGCTCAATGGCCCATTTGGCAATCCGGCCCGTCGCGTCGCGGTTGTTTATAATATCGTTAAGAGGTACTTCGGAGGCTACTGTTATCGAACACTCTTGAAAGTAGTGTCGCAGCTTCCGGGATGCCATAAACACCGCGTACGCTATCTTTTGATAATGCGGGTACCGTGACTTGCATGGAGTGAGGACAGTGGACACGTAGTAAACTGGTTTTTGAAGGGGGAATTTGTGTCCGTCCGTTTCTCGTTCGACGACGAGCACTGCGCTTACAACTTGATAAGTTGCCGCAATGTATAATAGCATTGGTTCGCCGATGTTAGGCGCGGCCAGGACCGGGTTTGTTGCCAATATGGCTTTTATTTCTTCGAGTCCGGCCGTGGCGGCATCCGTCCACTCGAAGTGTTCGGTGCGCCGGAGGAGGCGATAAAGGGGTAATGCCTTTTCTCCCAAGCGGGAGATAAAGCGGCTTAGAGCCGCCACGCATCCAGTCAATTTTTGTATTTGTTTGAGGTCCTTTGGAATATCCAATTGTGACAGAGCTCGGATCTTGGCTGGGTTTGCTTCAATTCCTCTACCGGATACAATGAAGCCCAAGAGCTTTCCGGCTGGTACGCCGAAAACGCATTTTTCCGGGTTAAGCTTGATGTCATATGTTCGGAGGTTATCGAATGTGAGCCTCAAGTCGTCTACTAGAGTTTCGACATGCTTGGTTTTGACGACCACGTCATCTACGTATGCTTCCACTGTTTTGCCGATCTGGTTTGCCAGACATGTCTGAATCATGCGCTGATATGTTGCGCCGGCGTTTTTGAGCCCGAAGGGCATTGTGTTGAAGCAGAATGGGCCGTATGGGGTGATGAATGCCGTTGCGGCTTGGTCTGGCTCTGCCATCTTAATTTGATGGTAGCCGGAGTATGCGTCGAGGAAACACAATGAATCGTGTCCTGCGGTAGCGTCGATAATTTGATCGATGCGGGGGAGGGGGAAGGGATCCTTTGGGCAAGCCTTGTTGAGGTCCTTGAAATCGACGCATAGGCGCCAGGATTTGTCCTTCTTTGGTACCATCACCAGGTTTGCTAGCCAGTCCGGATGTTTTATATCTCTGATGAATCCGGCCTCCAGTAGTTTGGCTAGCTCCTCTCCCATGGCTTGTCTCTTAGGTTCGGAGAAACGCCGAAGAGCCTGCTTGACAGGCTTGAATCCTTTTAGGATGTTTAGGCTGTGCTCGGCCAGCCTGCGTGGGATTCCTGGCATGTCTGAAGGGTGCCAGGCAAAAATGTCCCAATTTTCGCGTAGGAATTCTCGTAGTGCGGCGTCTACATCAGGGTTTAATTGCGCCCCGATGGAGGCCGTTTTTGTAGGGTCCGTTGGATGGACTTGGAATTTGACTATTTCGTCCGCCGGTTTAAAGGAGGTGGACTTGGATCTTTTATCGAGTATCACGTCGTCCCTGTTCACCGTGGAGCGCAGCGCAGTCAGTTCCTCGGCCGCTAGGGCTTCGGATAGTGCCTCAAGGGCCAGTGCGGCTGTCTTATTTTCGGCGCGGAGTGCTATGTCCGGGTCACTAGCAAGAGTGATGATTCCGTTGGGTCCGGGCATTTTGAGCTTCATGTACCCGTAATGGGGTATAGCTTGAAAAATTGTGAATGCCTCTCGCCCTAATAGAGCGTGGTATCCGCTGCTGAACGGGGCCACTTGAAACGTGACCTCCTCGGACCTGTAATTATCCGGCGTGCCGAACACCACATCCAGTGTGATTTTTCCTGTACAGCACGCTTCCCGACTGGGGATTATTCCTCTAAAGGTTGTGTTGCTTCGCTCAATGCGGCTCCAGTCTATTTCCATTTTTCGAAGGGTTTCCTCATAAATGAGGTTCAATCCGCTGCCACCGTCCATGAGTACCTTGGTAAGGCGAAAGCCGTCCACTATTGGACTGAGGACCAATGCGGCTGGTGCTCGGGCTGTTCGGAATTTAGGTTCATCACTGGCATTAAAGGTAATAGCCGTGTCACTCCATGGGTTTATTGTTGCTACTTGGTAGACTTCGGCAAGGCTGCGGAGTGTTCGTTTCCGCATATTATTTGATGCGAAAGTCTCGAAGACTGTTAATACCGTACTGGTATCCCTGGGCTGGTGCTCTGTGAATTCTGGAGTTAGAAGCTCCTCGCCACTTCTGGCCACCTGCCGGAGTATCCAACATGCTCTAAGGCTATGAGTTGGTGTGGCGCCCTCTGTACTATGAATTTTACAGGGTCCATTGAGCCATCCCTCCAGTACGGTTCCATGCCCTATAGAGGGTTTTTGCTTTTTGGTGTTTAACCCAGGTGCCTGGCGATAATGCACCCTTTTATTTCGGACTGGGGTTGTATTCAGGGCCGGATTGTCCCAAAATTTTATTTCGGTTTTCCAGGCGCTTTCCATCGCACAGTACTTTCGTACTATGGATGCCAAGTCGGCGAAGCGTGTAATTTCACGGCGACTTATGGCGTTGAGGATTCCGTTGTCCGTGCAATTATTGCAGAAGAATGAAATTGCATCCTCCTCGCGGCAGTCCTCTATCCTGTTCATAACCAGGAGGAATCTGGCCCAGTAATGGTGTACTGTTTCTGCGGGCTCTTGCCGAATTTGGGATAGATCCCTTATATTTGGGTGGGCGGGTGGAATTAAATCCGGAACCTCGCCCAATCTGAGACTCAGGGGCCAAGGAGTTTCCGAACTCGGAAGCTTGGGTTCTTGGATGTTGTCCAATGAATCTAGCCCGCTGCCTGACTTTAGGTTCAGGGCTTGAGTGACGTCCTCCCCTCCGCGGGTATCCGGCTTGGAGGGATCGGGAATCCGGACATAACTAGTCCTTAAGATAGATGAAGGCTTGCCGCATTGTTCCTCCACCACTGCGACGTGGTGGGTGACCTGGGGAGAGTTAATCTCTCTCGGATCGGGTTTAAGCCCAATCTGATCGTAGTCTGTAGCGACTCCCAGGGCGGCGATGCGATCCAAGAGCTCGTCTTAAGGAAGAGAGCTCCATCGGATCTAACTGCTCGGCGAGTTCCGAGTTGACGTGGAGATTGCTTTCGATGACCCGAGAAGTCATCGTCGGCGCGGCGGCCGAACAGGCGGTCATAAGAAAACCGCCTAGCCGGAGAGTTTGGCCGATAGCCAAAGCTCCTTTAGCAACAGTGCCGTCTTTAAAGACGGGATGAGGCATCCTTCCTGATGGCGACGGCACAGCGGAACTCTCAATGAAAGCACCAATGTCGGTGTCAAAACCGGCGGATCTCGGGTAGGGGGTCCCGAACTATGCGTCTAGGCGGATGGTAATAGGAGACAAGGGACACGAGGTTTTTACCCAGGTTCGGGCCCTCTCGATGGAGGTAAAACCCTACTCCTACTTGATTAATATTGATGATATGGGTAGTACAAGAGTAGATCTACCACGAGATCAGAGAGGCTAAACCCTAGAAGCTAGCCTATGGTATGATTGTTGTTCGTCCTACGGACTAAAACCCTCTGGTTTATATAGACACCGGAGAGGGCTAGGGTTACACAGAGTAGGTTAGAATGGGAGGAGATCCACACATCCGTATCGCCAAGCTTTCCTTCCACGCCAAGGAAAGTCCCATCCAGACACGGGACGAAGTCTTCAATCATGTATCTTCATAGTCCAGGAGTCCGACCAAAGGTTATAGTCTGGCTATCCGAACACCCCCTAATCTGGGACTCCCTCAACCACAATGAAAATGATGAGTGGCTCTCATATACATTATTGTTGATCTAACAAAGAGCCCATATTACCTTGTCTTATCCTTTGAATTAAATGTTTGCAAATTCTAGCTTAGTCCAATGCACGTGCACTATTGTTATTATCCACATTGTTTGGTCGTGCAACTGAAAAGCAATAATGACGATATATGATGAAATGATTGAGATGAGGAAAAGCTGGTATGAACTCAACCTATCTTGTTTTTGTAAATATGATTAGTTTATCATTCCTAACTCAGCCTATTATGAATGAAACATGTTTGCAATGACAACTAGAGATTATAGTTACTCATGCCATGCTTAAATTAGCTAGGAGTTTATAATGGTTTACCTTGCATGCCAACATGCTATTAGAATGGCTGTGATGTAGTATGATAGGATGGTATCCTCCTTTGAATGATTCCAGTGACTTGGCTTGGCACATGTTCGCGCATGTAGTTGAAACAAAATCAACATAGCCTCCACGATATTTATGTTCATGGTGATTTATCTCCTACTCATGCTTGCACTCATTGTTGGTTAATCTTAATGCATGTTTATGACTATGTCGCTCTCTAGTTGGTCGCTTCCTAGTCTCTTTCTAGCCTTAACTTGTACTAAGCGGGAATATTGCTTGTGCATCCACTTCCATAAACCCCAAAGTTATTCCATATGAATCCACCATACCTACCTATATGCGGTATTTACCTGCCGTTCCAAGTAAATTTGCATGTGCCAAACTCTAAACCTTTAATTGAAACTCTGTTTTTTACGCTCAAATCGTTCATGTAGCAACTAGAGCTATCTATATCTTCCATGCTAGGTGGGTTATTCTCACGGTGAGTGGACTCCGCTCATCATTCACGAGAAAATGGCAGGTAACATGGATGCCCAGTCCCATGCTCAAATCAAATCAAAATAATTGCAAACAAAATTCCCCCAGGATTGTTGTTAGTTGGACGGTACCCGTTGTTTAGGACCAGCCGTGGAATGTGCTTGTTGGTGGTGGGGGAGTATAAACTTTACCATTCTGTTTGGGAACCGCCTATAATGTATGTAGCATGGAAGATATCGAGATCTCCTGGTTGTTATGTTGACAATGAAAGTATGCCGCTCAAAATATTATTTGTCTCTATTTCAAAACTCGAGCTCTGGCACCTCTGCAAATCCTGCTTCCCTCTGTGAAGGGCATATATATTACTTCTATACCGAGTCATCATCCTCTTATAAAAAGCACCAGTTGGGTTGAACCACTTTCATTTGTATGCATTGTTATTAATTAATATTGGGTATGACTGTGACTGGATCTCTCTCACCATGAATTACAATGTATAGTCAGTCCTTGATCTTCATGGGTGATCTGCATTTATGCTTTGCGGTCTCAGAAAGGGCTAGCGAGATACCATCTTGTTATATCATATCATGATTGTTTTGAGAAAGTGTTGTCATCCGAGATTTATTATTATTACTCGTTAGTTGATTATGCCATTGATATGAGTAAACGTGAGACCTAAATGTTATTGTGAATGTGTTTAGTTCATAATCTTTGCTGAAAACTTGAATGTTGGCTTTACATATTTGCAACAACAAGATCAAACAGAGTTTGTAAAAGTTTTTCTTTATCACTTTCAGTTTTTCAACTGAATTGCTTCAGGACAAGCAATGGGTTAAGCTTGGGGGAGTTGATACGTCTCCAACGTATCTACTTTTCCAAACTCTTTTACCCTTGTTTTGGACACTAATTTGCATGGAACTAACCCGGATTGACACTTCAGCAGAATTGCCATGGTGTTATTTTTGTGCAGAAATAGAAGTTCTCAGAATGACCTGAAACTTCACGGATATACTTTTTGGAATTAATAAAATATACTAGCGAAAGAATCAGACGAATGGGGCCCACACCCTTGACACAAGGGTGGGGGAGCGCCCTACCCCCAGGGCGCACCCTCCTAACTCGTGGGACCCCTGGATCTCCAACGATGTCAACTCCAACTCCATATATTCACGTTTAGTGAGAAACAATCAGAGAGAAGGATTCATCACGTTTTACGATACGGAGCCGCCGCCAAGCCATGTTCTTCCTCGGGAGGGCTGATCTCGAGTTCGTTCGGGGCTCCGAAGAGGGGAACCTATCGCCATCATCATCATCAACCATCCTCCATCACCACTTTCATGATGCCCACCATCGTGCGTGTGTAATCCCATCATAGGCTTGCTGGACGGTGATGGGTTGGATGAGATTTACCATGTAATCGAGTTAGTTTTGTTAGGGTTTGATCCCTAGTATCCATTATGTTCTAAGATTGATGTTGCTATGACTTTTCCATGCTTAGTGCTTGTCACTAGGGCCCATGCCATGATTTCAGATCTGAACCTATTATGTTTTCATGAATATATGAGTGTTCTTGATCCTATCTTGCAAGTTATAGTCACCTACCACGTGTTATGGTCCGGCAACCCCAGAGTGACAATAGTCGGGACACTTCCCGGTGATGACCATAGTTTGAGGAGTTCGTGTATTCACTCAGTGAGTTCATGTATTCACTAAGTGCTAATGCTTTGGTCCGGTTATCTATTAAAAGGACGCCTTAATATTCCTTAGTTTCTAATAGGACCCCGCTGCCATGGGAGGGTAGGACAAAAGATGTCATGCAAGTTCTTTTCCATAAGCACGTATGACTATATTCGGATACATGCCTACATTATATTGATGAACTGGAGCTAGTTCTGTGTCACCCTATGTTATAATTGTTGCATGATTAATGCCATCTGACATAATTATCCATCATTGATCCATTTCCTACAAGCTCGTTTCATATTGATCTTTGCTTAATTACTTCTCCGTTGCCACTATTACGATTGCTACAAAACTGCTACTGTTACTTTTGCCGACGTTACCGTTACTTCCATACTACTTTGCTACTAACTACTTTGTTGTAGATATTAAGTCTTTCAAGTGTGGTTGCATTGACAACTCAGCTGATAATACTTGAGAATATTCTTTGGCTCCCCTTGTGTCGAATCAATAAATTTGGGTTGAATACTCTACCCTTGAAAACTGTTGCGATCCCCTATACTTGTGGGTTATCAATTTTTCAGCTATTTGCAAAGATATTTCAGTAGGTGTGTGTTTATTCAAATCAAGTCTTTTATATAAAGAGAAAGGCATAACTCTAACACCAGCTCCCAAATCACATAAAACAGTTTTCACAGAGTTTCTTTTGATGGGGCAAGGTATAGTTGGTATTCCCGAATCTCCAAGTTTTATAGGCACTCCATTATTAAAAGTATAATTAGCAAGCATGGTGGAGATTTTAGCTTCCGGTATTTTTTCTCTTATTGGTGATGATGTCTTTCATGTACTTTGCATAAGGAGGCATTTTTAAGATGCCAGTCAAGCGAGTACGTAAAAAGACCAGCCTAATCATTTTAGCAAAGCGTTCAAATTCTTCATCATCTTTCTTTTTAGTTGACTTAGGTGGAAAAGGCATGGGTTTTTGAACCCATGTTCTCTTTCCTTACCGTGTTTTCTAGCAACAAAGTCTCTTTTATCATATCTTTTATTCTTGGGTTGTGGGTTATCAAGATCAATAGCTGGTTCTATCTCAACATCATTGTCTGGTTCTTTATTATTAGGTTGAGTGTCATCATGAACCTCATCATTATCTTTTTAATTATCAAAAGGTGAGTGTTCACTACTAGATTGAGTTTCAACATCAGAGATAGAAACTTCATTATCATTATAGGAGGTTTTTCTATTTCAGGTTCACTAGAGGCATGCAAAGTCCTATCATTGTTCTTCTTCTTTTTCTTTTTAGAAGGACTAGGTGCATCAGTGCTAATTCTTTGAGAGTCTTGTTCATTTCTTTCTGGGTGTCACTCATGATAAAGTGGTTCCCGAGTCATTTTACCTCCTCTGGTTGCTACTCTTATAACAAAGTCACTTATATTATTGTTCATTTCATTAAGCGACTCTCTTTGAGATTTAGTAACTTGTTCTAGTTGAGTTTGAACCATAGAGGCATGCTTTCCTACACCTCTAACATCATTTGATATTCTAAATAACAAGTCAGTTTACCGAGCAATCATATCAGAGTTGTATTTCAATTGTTTCATAACATTTGCATTGAAGTGATCTTTCTTTCATATGTAATTATCAAACTCATAAAGGCGTTGACTAGGATGTTTATTATGAGGATCGTCACTATCATTGAATTTCATTAAAGAATTTACCTCTACCACCTTAGGTGGTGGTGGTGCTTCAAGCCCATGTATTTCTTGAATAGGTGGTAAATTTTTAGCATCCTCTATTTAATACCCTTTCCTTCATAGATTTCTTTGCCTCTCGCATATCTTCAGGACTGAGATATAAGATACTCCTCTTCTTCGGAGTGGGTTTAAACGGTGTTTCAAGAGGACTCCAATCATCATAATTTTTCAATATGTTATTCAATAATTCTTCAGCTTGCCCAATAGTTCGTTCCCTGAAAACACAACCAGCACAACTATCTAGGAAATCTCTAGAAGAATCGGTTAGTCCATTGTAAAAGATATCAAGTATTTCATTTTTCTTAAGAGGATGATCAGGCAAAGCATCAAGAAATTGGAGAAGCCTCCCCCAAGCTTGTGGGAGACTCCCTTCTTCAATTTGCACAAAGTTAAATATTTCCTGCAAGGCAGCTTGTTTCTTATGAGCAGGGAAATATTTTTCAGAGAAGTAATAAATCATATCATGGGGACTACGCACATAACCAGGAGCAAGAGTATTGTACCACGCTTTAGCATCACCCTTTAATGAGAACCGAAATAATTTGAGTATATAGTAACAGCGAATCTTCTCATCATGAGCAAAAAGGGTGGCTATATCATTCAACTTAGTAAGATGTGCCACAATAGTTTCAGTTTCATAACCATGGAAAGGATCAGATTCAACCAAAGTAATTAACTTTGGGTCGACAGAGAATTCATAATCCTTATGATCAATAAAGATAGGCGAAGTAGCAAACTTAGGATCACATTTCATTTTAGCATTCAAAGATCTTTCTTTATACTTGCATAATAATTTTTCTAGATCATCTCTATCCTTACAAGCAATAATTTCTCTAGTTGCCTCCTCACTCATAGCATAACCTTCCAATACCTTTGGTAATTCATATCTAGGAGGGCTAGTTCTAGTATGTGTTTCAAGATTTTCAGTTTCAAGCTCATCACCAGTTTCAACAATATCATGTTGTCTTACTCTAGCAATTTGTTCATCAAGAAATTCACCTAGTGGCACATCATAATTAAGCAAGGTACTAGCATCATCATGAGTAGCATTCATAGAAGAAGTAGCATCATCAACAACTTGCGACATATCAGAATTAATAGCATGTGGTGGTGTTGCAAGTTTACTTATAACAAAAGGTGAATCTAAAGCGGGGCTGGATGGCAGTTCCTTACCTCCCCTCGTCTTTGAGGGAAAAATCTTAGTATTAGCATCCTTCAGATTCTTCATAGTGATAATATGATAATAGTCCCAAGTAACTCAACAAATATAGCTATGCTCCCGGCAACGGCGCCGGAAAAAGGTCTTGATAACCCACAAGTATATGGGATCGCAACCGTTTTCGAGGGTAGAGTATTCAACCCAAATTTATAGATTCGACACATGGGGAGCCAAAGAATATTTGCAAGTATTAGCAGCTAAGTTGTCAATTCAACCACACCTGGAGATTAATTATCTGCAGCAAAGTCGTCAGTAGCAAAGTAGTATGATAGTTTTGATAATAGTAGCAACAGCAATAGTAACAGTAGCAGTAATTTTGTAGCAGTAACGATAGCAGCAGTAGTAGTAGTAACTTAGCAAGAACAATATAAGGTAAATTCGTAGGCATTGGCTCGGCGATTCGTTGGATGATATTCATCATGATACAGTCATAACCTAGGGCGATACGGCACTAGCTCCAGTTCATAAATATAATGTAGGCATGTATTTCATAAATAGTCATATGTGCTTATGGAAAGAACTTGCACGACATCTTTTGTCCACTACTAGGAAAAGGGCTATAGATGGAAATGACACTAATGGCGCACCAGACATGTGGTGCGCCATTAGTATATACTAATGGCGCACCACCTTCTGATGCGCCATTAGTGTTGAAACTACTAATGGCGCACCCTGCCCACGGTGCGCCATTAGTACCAAATTTTTTATTTTTGAACTAGTGCGCCTGTCCAAACATACTAATGGCGCACCGTGGGTGTGGTGCGCCATTACTAGTTAAACTAGTAATGGCGCACCATGCCACGGTGCGCCATTAGTAACCTTGGCCACCACTTCCACCGAATGCACCCCCCTTGTGGATCGCCTTTTCAGTTTAAAAAAAAATAAAAGAAAATGATAAAAATGTCAAAAAAATAAAAGAAAATAAGTTTCCCATGTGATATGTGGCCTAGTTGTTGGGAAAATTTCCAAATATGAATTTTGACTTCATTTGCAAAATCTCGCGAGAATTTGTAAAAATGGGCATAACTTTTGCATACTAACTCGGATGAAAAAGTTTTTTATATGAAAAATCATCTACTCAAAAAGTTACATCCAAATTTAACGGGGGAAACCCCGTTAAACATTTTCAAAATCCTAAAAAACCTAACAGAAAAAAGATACGGGGCTTTTAAGATCTAGAGAGGCAAAAAAAATCAAAAAAATTCAAACTTACTAATGGCACACCTACCCATGGTGCGCCATTACTATCTTCCCGCCTTCAAAATTCAAAATAAGTCAAAAAAATAAAAAAAAAAGTTACTAATGGCGCACCTGACCATGGTGCGCCATTAGTATCTTCCCTCCTTCAAAATTCAAAATAAGTCAAAAAAATAAAAAAAAACAATTACTAATGGCGCACCTGCCCATGGTGCGCCATTAGTATCTTCCCGCCTTCAAAATTCAAAATAAATCAAAAAAATCAAAAAAATTACTAATGGCGCACCTGCCCGCGGTGCGCCATTAGTATGTCGTATATATGGCTGGTCCTCTCCTCCTCTCTTCATTTCATCTTCCCTTCTCTCCTCCACCATACTTCTCCTCTCCGGTGACCTCCTCCTCCTCTCCGGCGACCTCCTCCTCCCTCCTCCCTCCTCCCCTCCCCTCCCCTCCCCTCATGGTTTCTTCTTCCTCCTCTCAGGCGACCTCCTCCTCCCTCCTCCCTCCTCCCTCCTCCCCTCCCCTCCCCTCCCCTCATGGTTTCTTCTCCCTCCTCTCCGGTGAGCTCCTCCTCCCTCCTCTCCGGTGAGCTCCTCCTCCCTCCTCTCCGGTGAGCTCCTCCTCCCTCCTCTCCGGTGAGCTCCTCCTCCCTCCTCTCCCTCCTCCCTCCTCTCCGGTGAGGCAAAAAATCCCCTCCTCTCCGGTGAGCTCCTCCTCCCTCCTCTCCGGTGAGCTCCTCCTCCCTCCTCTCCGGTGAGCTCCTCCCATCCCCTCATGGTTTCTCCTTCCTCCTCTCCAGCGACCTCCTCCTCCTCCTCTCCGGCGAACTCCTCTCCGGCAAAAGACCATGGCAACAAGATCCAAAAATAGGAACAAAATTTGAGAATATTGTCGTGCCAGAAAACAAGCAAAAAAACGAGCAAAAAATGGGCAAAAAATCACGATCCAGATCTAGATTCAAAATGGCGCATCACTAATGGCGCATCACAGGACAGTGCGCCATTAGTATGTCGCGGTTACTAATGGCGCATCCAGTTGTGGTGCGCCATTAGTATCCAAAGCACCTGGGTATACATGGCCCCTGGGAGGCATACTAATGGCGCACCGTGGCCTATACTAATGGCGCACCAGTGGTGCGCCATTAGTATACCAGATACTAATGGCGCACCACTGGTGCGCCATTAGTAAAAATTACTAATGGCGTGCTAGTAATGGCGCACCGGTGATGGCCAAATTAGGTGCGCCATTAGTAGCGGTTTTTCTAGTAGTGGTCCTACCCTCCCGTGGCAGCGGGTTCCTATTGGAATATAAGGGATATTAAGGCCTCCTTTTAATAGAGAACCGGAACAAAGCATTAACACACGGTGAATATGTGAACTCCTCAAACTACGTTCATCACCGGGAGTGGTCCCGACTATTGTCACTCCGGGTTCGCCAGATCATAACACGTAGTAGGTGACTATAACTTGCAAGATCGGATCTAGAACATGGATATAATGGTGATAACATAAACGATTCAGATCTTAAATGATGGCACCTGGGCCCAAAGTGACAAGCATTAAGGATGGCAAAGTCATAGCAACATCAATATCAGAACATAATGGATACCAGGGATCATGCCCTAACAAAACTAACTCGATTACATGATGAATATCATCCAACTCCTCACCGACCAGCGAGCCTATGAAGGAATTACTCACTCCTGGTGGGGAGCATCATGGAATTGGTGATCGAGAAGTATTGGTGATGACGAAGATCGAAGATCCCCCACGCCGGAGCCCCGAATGGACTCTAGATCTAGCCTCCTGATGAAGAACAATAGACAGCGGCGGCTCCGTCTTGTGAAACACGATAATTCTTTCTCCCTGATTTTTTCTAGAAATATAGGATTTTATAGCGTTGATTTCAGGGTCTGCGGGGCCACTAGGTGGGGACAACCCACCTGGGCGCACCCTGGTGGGTTCTGCCCACCCAGGTGCCCCCCTCCAATGGTTCTTGGCTCCAGAAATTCTCTTTTATTGTATAAAAATCCTCGCAAAGTTTTGTTCCATTCCGAGAACTTTTATTTCTGCACAAAAACAACACCGTGGTAGTTCTGCTGAAAACAACATCAGTTCGGGTTAGTTTCATTCAAATCATGCAAATTAGAGTCCAAAACAAGAGGAAAAGCGTTAGGAAAAGTAGATACTATAGAGACGTATCATCAGGCATCGCTCCCCATGGGTCCTGGCATTCGACGAGGCGCGTCAGGATGCCTCATGGGGATGGACCTCGTGTTGGGGGAGGAACACCGTCGTCAAGCCTCGCTCTGAGCTGCGAGGTACCAGCAGACGCTGCGGCGGTAGCACTGCTGCAACATTTGTTCCAGGACCCTGAGGCAGGTGCTCTCCAGGGAAGGGCTTCACAAGCTCTCCCCCATGTGGGAGGGCCCGTTCAGGATCGCCCGTGTCTCAAAGCCTGGCGCCGCGTGCCAAGAGATGCAGGACCGGGTCCCCAACCAGAATGCCTGGAACATCAGCACCTCCGAAAGTTATACCCGTAAAGAAGGATCCGCCCCTGTGAAGGTCTTCGCTTGTGACACTCTCACGTAATAATGAGTTGGGGTTGTACACACCCCGGAGTATCTTGAGCATCGCCCTTGGGCCTCACGGGGGCTCCCACCCACGTCCTAGTGGCAGCACTTAGCTCCGCACTAGTGATAAGACTAGCTTAGGTGTCGGACGTGGCTGTTCTTTTGATTGCTTTATGTATCTGGTTTGCGACTTCTTGAATGGAATTTGGAGTTTCACCGTCTCTTTTTGAGGGTTGGGATTTTTTCTTCTTGCCTCGTTCGTTCTCTCAGGCCTTGCCTCAGGAGGAGTGGCAGTAGCCTGTCGCTCGTCCTCGCACATCCTGCGCGTGGGGACTGGGCAGGTGTGTGCGCTTCGAGCTTGCCCGCGAACACACCTCGCCAAAGCCTTAGTCCCTGGCCTTGTGGAATATTTGTCCTCACGCGACGCTCTCGAACAAGCTCGCGGGCACAGCCCCTCTGGGGCCTTCTAGTCCTACAACTGCAAGGACCCCCACCCGCCCTCCTGAGGCCTAGTGACCCCGGGTCACCTCTCGACAAGAAGCGCTCCCTTGACACGCAAGTTTATCACACGAACCCTAAACTAAGTTATTACAATCACAATCCATAGCAACACGAGCATCAGGAATCATAGAAACAATAACATAATGGCGCAAGTGCCATAGTCCATTACGCGCCCTAGTAGGGCCTCCTACTTCTTGTTTTTTGCAGCAGAAAGAAAGGAACAAAAGCACGTACGCGATGACGGCAGCTCCTGATGCCAGGCCTTCCTCCCACTTCAACGGGGCGTGGTGGTGGCGCAGCTCGTCTCCCGTCTCGGTCTAGGCTCCGCGATGTGGCGGCTCTTCGGAGTTGTCGTTGCTGGAGCTTTCCATGAAGGAGAAGCCGCCACTGCTGGAGGCAGCACGACCATCGCCAAGGGCGAGTTCATCACGAAAGGCGACACCGCCTCTCCGTCTGCCATCATCATCACCATCGTCATCGTCGTTGTCGCTCTCCGGGCAGCACCCTATGCGCGGGCTGTCTTCCCCGAATATTCACATGTAGAGGGTCATGACGCCATCGTACCTGAAGTGGAGGGTGCATCTCCCGCGCTCGTCATGTGCGCGGGCAAATGACTGCCACCCGTGGTTCAGGACCACGTTTCCGGCGGCCGTGACCTAGGCCTCCACCCATGAGGCCTTGTAGTAGCCATCGGCCTGAAGCCAGAAGCCACCAGGTTGCCCGGCCGGCAGCGCGCTCGCGAAGAAGCACGGGAGCCAGAGCCAGGCGCGTGCGGGCCTCTCCGCCCACACCACAAACTCCAGGGGAGCGTCGACTGAGTGGGACCATGGCCTTGGTGTCCAGATGGCCACCATGCACCTCGCCTCCTCATAGCGGCTTCCCTGACCGCGACGGCTTCCATCATAGGAGGACGTGCCCCCAAGACCATTGGAGGCAGCGCCAGCCTTTGAGGGAGGATGCCCACGCCCATGGGGAGCCGCTACCCGACATACTTGCGGTGGCGTCCGCGGCCCCTCTTGGGCGGGGCGAGTCCGGTCCCTCGTTGGGGGCCTTCCCTTTCTCCGCGACGGAAAACCTTGTCGTCGGTGCCATGGATGCTCTAGCGGGGCGATGGAGCGGGAAGAAGGAGAAGCGAGAAGACGAAGATGGGCAGGGGCTCCGTCGGCTCTCGCATTTATAGCCAAGGGGAGGTTAATCGCCGGCCTCCCACGATCTCGAGTAATGATGGCTTCCTGTGCATGCAGCAGGTAGTTGTCAAGTCAGGCGGTTGCCGAGACAGCATGGGGAAGCAGAGGTGCCCATGTCTTATCAAGCGCCATGCATCGACTCGGTCCGCAGGCGATTGGAGCCAGCGGTGCTCCACACTTGTCCTTTGGCTTCGCCTTGAAGCCAAGTGCGAGCGCGCCTTGGGACCGGGGGCTACTGTCGGTGTTCTGGGAACCAGGGTACGCAGATTTGCCTGCCTATGGCCCACGATGTGGCTCCAACAATGGCCTGGTATGGCCCATCTTCGACCGTGACAAGACAAGACCCTAGCGAGGGGCCAAGCCTCGTGAGGCAGACGACATAAAGACCTCCTGAAGGAGCGGTCTCCCCGGGCGGCCTCCTGAGGAGCGGAGATTTCTACGCAAGGCCTCACCTCATGAGGCTAAGGTGACATCAGTTGTGACAACCGAGGCCAGGCGCATGGCAGTGGGCGCAGAGCGGCAGGTTTCCTCTTTGGTGCTAAGGAGGTAAGCGCAGGTGCAGAGTCCCAAGGAATCAGCCAAAGGTTGTCGTTTGCATGCAATAAGACCAGGACCGCCAGAACGGCAGGATGGATGTCATCGTTGAGCCCACCACGACATCACGACTAGAAGCTTTACAGGCGAAGACCACCTTTCGTCAGGATAAGATGTACTACTTGTCCCCTCTCTAAATTGGCCACTGTGGGATCCCTTTCCGCCTAAGTTTCGAGGGAAGAGGACAGAGGCCACTATAAATATAGCCTGGCTACCACCATAGAAAGGGATTGAGTCCTTGAGAGATCGGACCCCTCGAGACTGAATCCCTAGAGCTCATCACAAGAACAAGCCTCCTGAGGCTGTTCTTCCCCTTGTAGTAGTTCATCCACAGCCCCCGCGAGGCTAATCCACAACAAAGTAGGAGTAGGGTTTTACACCATAAGGTGGTCCAAACCTTGGTAAACTGCCGTTTCCATTTCCTTCCTGTTCATCGAGCTATGCCGTGAGAGCAGCGAGTGGATCGGCTTGAGAGTTTGAGTTCTTTGCGAATGCCCCTGACTTCGAACCTTTCTTGGGTCTTTGGAGCCCGGAATCTGACAATAGCACCTCATTGTACTAGTGCAAGTAATGACATCACAAAGGGAAGAGTATAAGTAGAAAAAACTATTGGAGATTTGCAAACATAGCATTGGTCAATGATGCAATTCATGAAAGAATTAATAAGGGAAGAGAAGATTCACATGCAAATATACTATCTTGGATATCTTTTGTGATTGTGAGCCCCCATCAAAATATTATATGCCAAAATTGTTGATGTTGGACAAGGAAGACAACATAATAATTTATGTTTGTTCACATTCACATAGAAGTTATATTGTCATAGATCCTTCAACATGTGGTGCTTACCCCCCATCTTTGCTAGCCAAAAATTCCGCACCAAGTAGAGATACTACTTGTGCATCCAAAAACCCTTAAACCCAAATCTTATTTTGGAGAGTCCACCATACCTACCTAAGGATTGAGTAAGATTCTTCAAGTAAGTTGTCATCGGTGCAATAAGGCAATAAAAATTGCTTCTAAAAGTGTTAGATCATTTAGATTAAGAGAAAATTGAGAGTTGTACGAACTTGTGATGGCAAAGAATAAAAGCGACGGACTGCATAATAAAGGTAGCTATCATAAGGGCAATATAACGTGACATTCTTTTGCACTAAGGGATTGAGCATACAAATAAAAAAGTGCATGGCAACCTCTGCTTCCCTCTGCGAAGGGCCTATCTTTTACTTTTATGTATTTACTTTTATGCAAGTGTCAAAGTTCTTCTCTCTATTCCTTTTTATTTTCTCTTTTGTCAAGCATCATGTGGTGAGGAAAGATCTAGGCACGTATATCCAGTTGGATATGGGTAGCATAAGTTATTATTGTTGACATCACCCTTGAGGTTAGTATGTTGGGAGGTGAAACTATATGCTCCTATCTTTCTTTGTGTCCGGTTGAAACGTTTTGTTCATGTGTATGCGGTGAGTGTTAGCAATAGAAGACTATATGATGGTTGAGTATGTGGACTTGCCAAAATGTCTCCGATACATGACTCTTCCTAAAAAGATGATGAATTGTAGTTGCAAAGTTGACTAAGAACATAGTTTGTTGATTTTCAATAGAGTTTATGCTTTATACTTCGATGTTGTGATGAATTGTTACTTGTTCATGAGAAGTCTATGGTAAAAAGTTCTATGATAAAGTTTTATGTTAAAGTTTGTTGCTGTTATAATAATATACATGATGCTTCTATGTCCGTATTTTGTTTTTATCGACGCCTCTCTCTCTCTCTCTCTCTCTCTCTCTCTCTCTCTCTCTCTCTAAGCATGTGTACATGTTTTTAGATTTCGGTTTTCGCTTGAGGACAAGCGAGGTCTAAGCTTAGGGGAGTTGATACGCCCATTTTGTATCAGGTTTTCCTACTGTTGTTTATGATGTTTTTATGCATAATAATGTTTTTTGGAGTAATTCTAATGCCTTTTCTCTCATAATATGCAAGGTTCACCCAAAGAGGGAGAATACTGGTAGCTGGAATTCGGGACGTGAAAAAGAAACGTCAGGCTACCTATTCTGCACAACTCCAAATGAGTTCAAACTTCACGAGGAATTTGTATGGAATAAATAAGAATTATTGGGCAAATAATTACAAGAGGGGCCCCACCAGGTGGGCACAACCAACCTGGGCGCGCCAGGGAGCCCAGGCGCGCCCTTGTGGGCTGCCCTCCTTGGCCCACCTCCGGTGCCCATCTTCTGGTATATAAGTGATTTTGACCTAGAAAAAATAGGGGGGGGCTTTCGGGATGAAGAGCCGCCATCTCGAGGCGGAACAAGGGCAGGAGCACGTTTGCCCTCCGGCGGAGCGACTCCGCCGGGGGAACTTCCCTCTCGGAGGGGGAAATCATCGTCATCATCATCACCAACAACTCTCCAATATTGGGGAAGGCAATCTCCATCAACACCATCTCCTCTCAAACCCTAGTTCATCCTTGTGTTCAATCTTGGTACCGAAACTATAGATTGGTACTTGTGGGTGACTAGTAGTGTCGATTACATCTTGTAGTTGATTACTATATGGTTTATTTGGTGGAAGATTATGTGTTCAGATCCATTATGCTATTTAATACCCGTATAATCTTGAGCATGATTACCATTTGTGAGTAGTTACTTTTGTTATTCAGGTCACGGGAGAAATCTTGTTGCAAATAATCATGTGAACTTGATATGTGTTCGATATTTTGATAGTATGTATGTTGCGGTTCCCTTAGTGGTGTCATGTGAACATTGGCTACATGACACTTCACCATATTTGGGCCTAAAGGAATTCATTGTGGAGTAGTTTTTAGATGATGGGTTGCGAGAGTGATATAAGCTTAAACCCTAGTTTATGCGCTATTCTGTAAGGGGCTAATTTGGATCCAAAAGTTTAATGCTATGGTTAGATTTATTCTTAATACTTTTCTCGTAGTTGCGGAAGCTTGCGAGGGTGTTAACCATAAGTAGGAGGTTTGTTCAAGTAAGAACAACACCTAAGCAACGGTCCACCCACATAACAAATTATCAAAGTAGCGAACACAAATCAAACTAACATGATGAAAGTGACTAGATGAAATTCCCGTGTACCCTCAAGAACACTTTGCTTATCATAAGAGACCGTTTTGGCCTGTCCTTTGCCTCAAAAGGATTGGGCTACCTTTCTGCACTTTTGTTACCATTACCGTTACTAGCTCGTTACAAATTATCTTTCTATCAAACTACTCATTACTTATAATTTCAGTGCTTGCAGATATTACCTTGCTGAAAACTGCTTGTCATTTCCTTCTGCTCCTCGTTGGGTTCGACACACTTACTTATCGAAAGGACTATGATTGATCCTCTATACTTGTGGGTCATCACCACGAACTCGATCGGCACTGCCACGGATCCGCCCCTTCGCACCCGCCGGGGGCTGACGGGCGTGCAAGCCGCGCTCCCTTGCGGCTGAATTACTATGTTACCGCCTTGCAGAGGACGACCACGCCGCTTGGCTTGACCGGGTTGTCGAACTTCTCGACGTCGCTTATGGGGCTACAGACCCCCTTTGCCCCCCGCCCGTGTCTCGACCCTTGCTGCAGTCTCGGACACGCTCTTGCTGCGTCTGCACAGGGAGAGGACCCGGAGGACCGGGCGGGAACAAGATCTGCTCCCAGGCTCAGGAGACACACCCCTGAGCTTCAGGCAGGGTAAACGGCCCCCTAGCATGAGGCGCTATGGCGGGACGCCTCCTGGCCATCACGACACGACAGTAGGGTGGTGAATGGAAAGTCTGAAGAACCCATGGGTTGGCAGAAGGCAGGCCTTCGCTGGTATATCCCTCGAGATCGTGAAGGCCTCTCGAAGCCCGGGGGCTGCAAGCAGGGCCTTGACTGCTGAGACAAATACTTTCAAAACATATTTCTGCTAACCTTGGAGCACAAGAGACCTATGTCTCGTGGCATGTCCATGAGACGGCAGCCAGACTAAGCACGGCAAGGCACACCCGGCGAGGTGGCACCACGGACCAGGATAGGGCCCCTAGGGCTTGTGGGCCGCGAGGCCAGGGAGCCTCACGAGGGCCCGCAGCCAACTAAGCCGCGACCGCTTGATGTCGCGTGCCCCAAGGCCAAAAGGGCTTAGGAGGAGCCCGGAAGCGGGCATCGCGAGCCCATCAAGCGACCTGCGGCCAATATGGTGGCATGTCGCACCGCCCGCCGACTGTCACTGGTCGGGAGACCCCGCCCAAGGCTGCCAGTGCTCGGGTTCGCCGGTGCGCATTCTAGGGCAAGGGGTGGGGTCCCCGACCGGGAAGCAGGCGACCTCCTTATGCTTCCCCAAGTCTCTGCCCGTGACACTCTCACGTAATAATGAGTGGGGTTGTACACGCCCCGGAGTCTCCGGAGCGCTACCCCTGAGCCTCCCGGGGGCTCCCACTGACGTCTTAGTGGAAGCCCCATGCTCCGCGCTGGCGGACGACACGGTCTTACAACGACTATGCCCACATCCAGTGGAAGCTCCATGCTCCGTGCTGGCGGATGACACGGTCTCCCAATGACTATGCCCACACCTAGTGGAAGCCCATGCTCCACGCTAGTGGGAAGACTAGCATAGGTGCCAGATGCGATGGTTTTTTCGCTCTCTTTTGTACCCAAATTTGCCATCTTTTGGATTGAAATTTGGAACTCTTGCGCCTTTGTTCTAAAAGAAAAAGGGGCGGGAATTTTTTTCTTCTCTTGCAACAATTTTCATTTGATCTCTGTTTTAAGGTATGGCTGGCGATAGCCGGTTTCTCTCTCACTCGAGTACCCCGCGAGTGGGGGCTGGGCACAGCGCGCATGCTCAGGTCAGTCCTGAGGCGGCTCACTCACGCCCACACCTCGCCAAGACTTTGGCGGCTGAGTCCTCGTGCGATACTCTCAAGCGAGCATGCGGGTACGCATGGAGTCAGCGGGTACACCTGGCCCGAGGCCTACGACAAGCGTCCACCTCTCGGCTTTGCCCGGGCACCGCGACCCGGTGTAATGATAATGATTCACCCCAGCTCAGGGGCTGCTGCGGCGCACGAAAAGTAAGGGAAGGCGACGTAGGGGAGTACAACGCTACTCTATACAGTATAAACAAGTACTTTCTAAAAATGCTTTCACACCCCCGCGGGGTCACATACAAAATCTTAATAGGAGACAGGGAAAGGTAGCCTAAGGAGACTCGTTGCCGCCGCCACCATCATCATTAGCCCCATGTTCCTCAATCACAAGTGGACCCACGTCACTGGCAGGAGCAAGCTCCGCGATCAAGTCGTCCAGATGATCTGCCACCCATCCCGCCAAGGCACAGTGGATCCCTCCGGGAACGGGGGCTATCGCAGCGTCGAAGTCAAAGTCAGGATCAAAGCGGAGGAGGTGGCTGAAAACACACGAGAACGCACATGCAAGAAGGTTGCGGCTCCTATCCTCAACGAGTTGGCGCACCCTCTCGGCCCCACCTTCGAGGCACTCCACGACCATGGTCAAGAAGCCGAGGTAACCGACGTCATCAACAACAAGCGGGTTGGAGATGTTCTCGTCGCAAATGCTGCCCAAGGCCCGGTTGGACCTATGCCCATTGGTCTGGAACATCTGGGAGCGCTCGTGCTGCAGCACCTGAGCTCGGCTCTCCTCGTCTGAGGCTTTCTCCACGAGGGAGGAACCACCTTTCGCATGCTTATAGATGAAGGCCAGCTCAGCCTCGGCAACGAGCTAAGCATCTACCGCGGCTTTCTCATGCAGCTCCGCCACGGCTAGCTCCCCGTTGATGCCGTTGGCTTCGCCCTTCAGCTCGCCGTGCCGCGTGCAGAAGCGAGCCTCCTGGTGCTCCAGTTTCTGGTGGTATTCTTTGGCGAGGGACTTGCTGACTCCCGCCACCTTCTTGTTGGTGTCCTTATGGATCGCCGCCTCCCAGGAGGCAAGGGCGTCCTCATCGGCGGCCACCTAGCGCTCCATCACCTCCAGACGTTTGTGCTCCAGGCTTTGCTCCAGCACCTCCAGCACTAGCGTGTCCTCGAGTGTCCGGAGCCTCGTCTCGCCTATAAGCGCCCCGTCTGCCGATGCAGTGAGGGTAGCCTTGAGCGCCTGGACCTACCATTCAAGGGAAGCGTTTGAAGCTTGAAGCTCCTTCTCGCGCCCCTCTGCTGCCCCGTGCTAGCGGTCCGCAGCTCGGGCCTCCTCTAGGGTGCGATCGCGAGCCTCCCTTGCCGCGGTATGCGACTCCTCCGCCTATGTGCGAGCGTGCTCGCGCTACAAATAACCAAAGTTGATGGCGACTCCAAGCTGGCGCCATTCGCACGCCAGGCGTAGGCGCTCTGCCTCGAGACGCATGTCAACGTCACCAAGCTCCACCCCAAGGCGGCCCAGCGCCTTCGTCGCCTCCTAAAGAAGGCCATGCCGAACGGCGCTGCGCCCGCATGTGAGCTCCAGCGCCTGGCCGGGGGTTTCCCCCGCGCCTCGATCAGTAGGGGAGGTGTGCGAAGATTCGCCCATCTTTGGTGGGGGCCTGAGGGCTTGAGCTCCTTTGTCAGCTTCCCCGGCCAGATACGGGGCTTGGCGCTGGCTCGCCGCGCTGGTTGAAGATGGTGCCATTGCGCGGGTCGCCTAGCCACCAGCAAGAACCAGCGGGAACCCTTGGCACTGCCCATGTAGTACGGAGGCTGTCCATGAAGAAAGACGCTAGGAGCATGGGCCCAAGGCCCCCGAGGGTTGGCTTCGACTCGCACGCAGGCGCATCCGTGCGCGCGATCACGCGGCTCATGAGGCACGGGGTCACGACAGGACCAGTGCCCTACGGAGGAGGCATCGTGGGCGCGCTCTTCCCTTTGCCAAGGGTGCACCTATGGAACAAGAGCCACAAAAGCATGACGCGCGGGAATCAAGGAAAACCAGGTGCTTACTCGTCCATGGTGACCCACTTCCTCCTCTTCAGGGCCCTCGGAAAAGGGTTGCGACAGCTGTCAGACTCCTTCCTCCTTTGGGACGGGCCAGGGCTAGAGGACGGCACACTGGAGCCTGGCGCATGGCCTCCCACTGCGACATTGGCGGCGGTGGCCTCGGGCTAGGTGCCTTCCTCTCCGCTCGAAGGAATAAAGACGGATGCGTGGGGGCGCATGGCATGCCTCCCCCCCACGATCACCACGGGAGCACGCGCCTCAGGACCCATGGGCACTGGGATCACAAGCAGGGGTTGTCGCGAGGCCCTATGTGGCCCTCGAGAAGCAGCCCCCACTCATCGAAGAAGGGCATCCTCTCAGCTAAGGCCCTCCCATTCGGGTAGTTGTACAAGGGACGCCCTTCCGGAGGAAGCGCGGCGAGCACCTCGCCAGTCAGGAGGAGGAGCACCCCGCGCAGTGTGCTGGAGGAGAGGGAAGGCACCTAAAGCCTCATGGTATCCTCAGGGCCAATGAAGGCCCACATTGGGCGAGAGTGGCGCTGGAGTGGGGCGATGCGCCACTGAACGAATTCCCTCACCACCATCGCCATCGTCACCCCCGCCTCCTTCGGCTTGGCCGGCCTAGTCAAGACTCACGCAAGCCGCGGGTCAGCGACCTCCGCCTCCTCCCAGCCAGAGCTCGGTTCCACCGGCGCCGACGGGATCAGGAGCAAGGGGCTATACGTGGCGGCGTCGACGTACACCCATTGCTTTCGGAACCACTTCACGTCCCGGTGGAGCACCGTCTCGATGCAGGAGCCTGCAGGAGCCCCCGCAGCACGGAGCGACATGCATCCCAAGCATTGCCCGCTGGCGATTATCTAAAGGTAGAAGAAGTGGCGGAGAAGAGCCACGAACGGGGCGAGACCCGCGAAGGCTTCACGCAAGAATGCGAAGGCGGAAAGAAGAACAATGGATACGGGGTCGAGGTGCAGCGCATGGATCTAGTAGTGCGTCAGCACAACGTTAAAGAAATCTGAGAATGGTGGCAGCAGGCCGGAGAAGATAGCATGAAGATGGAGGGGGATGGTGGTGGCCTCCATGTCGGCTGAAGTCTGGGAGGCAGGCTAGATCTTCGTCGCCTTCCACTCATTGGAATCAGTGGCGATTGCATGCCGAACCTTATCCAGCCCCTTGCGGTTGATCATGGTGGACCGGCCCAACGCTGGTTCTAGACCCGGCGAGGGCTCCGCTGCCACCGAGGTCTTACCCTTCTTCTTCCTGGGAGCCATGACAGCGAGGTGGATGGGAGCCGGCGCGAAATCTGGCAAAGGGGACACAAGTTTGCGAGGAGGGGAAGGAGCAGACGGCAGGCGCGCGGGAGGGTGATGATGGTTCTGCAGGCGTACGCTGACCTTTTTACCAACTTGGAGCGGTTGCCGAGACGGCGTGGGGGAGCGGAGTTGTCTACCCCACTTCAAGCGCCATGCGTCAGCCTGGCCCGCATGTGATTGGGGCTCGCGCACTCCGCCCTTTACCCCTTGGCTTCGCCTCGAAGCCAAGCCCGAGTGTGCCTTGGGACCGAGGGCTACTATCGGCGTTCTGGGAACCAGGGTACCCAGACTTGCCTGCCCGCGGCCCCCAGCGTGGCTCGCTCGACGGCCTGGTACAACCCATCTACAGTACCGAGACAAGACCCTCGCGAGGGCCCCCTGGCCTCGCGAGACGGACGACAACAAGACCTCCAGAAGGAGCGGCCTTCCCAGGCTGCCTCCTGAGGAGTGGAGATTTCTATGTAGGTACCTAGCCTCACGAGGCTGCCATGACGCAAGCCATGGCGACCAAGGCCAAGCGGGCGCCAGTAGGCGCAAAGGAGGCAGTTTCCTCTTTGCTGCTAAGGAGGCAAGGGCAAGCGTGGGTTCCCGACGAATCTGCCAAAGGTTTCCATTCCGGTGCAACGAGACCAAGACCACGAGCTCAGCAAAGACGGATGTCATCACCGAGCCCACCGCTGCGTCACGGCCAGTGGCTTTGCAGGCGAAGACCACTTTTCTTCAGAATAAGATGTACTACTTGTCCCCTTTCAAATTGGCCACTGTGGGATCCCTTCCCGCCTATGCTTTGGGGGGGGGAAGAGGACCAAGGCCACTATAAATATAGATTAGCCACCATCATAGAAGTGGATTGGACCCTTTTCATCCTCACCACCATATAGCCCTCACGAGGCTGTTCATCCACTGTACTAGTTCATCCTCAAACCTCCTCGTGAGGCCAATCCACCACAAAGCAGGAGTAGGGTTTTACACTGAAAGGTGGTCAGAACCTGGGTAAACTGCTGTGTTCATCTTCTTCCCCGCTCACGTGAATCCGTCAAGGCTAGGCTATAGGACGACAAGTTGGCGGGCTCGAGAGGTTGAGTTATTCGCACATGCCCTAGAGTTCGAACCTTTGTGGGTCTGTGGAGCCCCGAATCCGACAGTGGGCACCGAAGTTGGTTTCTTGCCCGACATGCCTATTTACTGGCGGCAGACGGACGAACGGACATTGAGCAGGTGCAGTAGATAGCCGTCCTGTCCCGTCCACCAATGTTTCTCCAGAATTGAACAAACGTGGACACTAGTGACTCAGCGCAGACGGCTGAAGCGGCGCCCTCGGCCGGCGAGCCGCTTCAATGCCGGTGTCAGCGAGAGGTCACGTCTGCTCTGTACCGACGTCAATACTGAGCGACCGCTCTAGGAGGACATGAATGAGGGTAACTGCTTCTGTTGGGAAAAGGCGCAAGAGAGGGTTTTGAGTGGGCCAGGGATGTCAAACGCCTGCATGGCAGCTGTCCGGACGCTAGCAAACCCCCATCCCGTCCCCCCGCGATTTGCATCCGTTCTGATTGGCAGGCGGACAGATGACCGGCAGGCGGACAGATACATGACTGCATTGGATGGCGAACGCGTTCAAACCGTGCCGTCTGGACGTATGCGGGCGGTTGGAAGGAGATGCCTCTTAATCTGATAGGAACCATTCACATCGTTTCTTAAAAGTAACCCCTTTTTAGGAAATTCGACAAAGTTCACGAAAAAATGGTTACTTTTGCTACATTTTGTGAGAAATTCAGTCTTGCAAATCTTCAGCGTGGCCGGACTGTGCTTTGATTTGAGGTGTCTACAAGTTCGTTTTCGCGAGAGAAGGCAGACGGCAGGCACCGTATATTCTCTTACTGTTGCGCCGGTGCGGCGCCATCCCGCGCCTGCTCCGAGCCCTCACGTCACCCGTCATTCCAACCGTCCCTTCACCACCAAAGTGCTGCTCATCATCCCCTGCTACGTGCACACCGCCAGACCACACGCGGAACCACTTTTTTGTACTCTAACTCGTAATTCCGGAACCACTCAAGCACATAGTACAGCGCATAGTCGTCGTGGTCGTCGTCCGCGACTGCTCGCGCACGTGACGCCACCTCGTCCTTGTATTCGTTTGGTGTGTGTGTGTGTTTTCGTTTGGTGGGTGCATTTCCATGCAGCTAGGAGTTAGGAGTAGATGGCTTTATAAATTCAGACCCTGTTGGATTGGACGTGGCCTCTACTGTGGTCTCAAAGCGTGGGTCTGTTTACACTCATTGACTTGTCCTCCCGATATTTTACAGCTGCTCGCCTGCTCTACATGGCTGTAACCATTCGATTACTGTAGAGCTTGATAGTTAGTAGTACTAGTCTAGGCGCCTCAGTGGCTCCTTGGGCATCTTTAGAGGAACACTATCGATCCTCTAAAACCAACCAGTTAGACTAAATTTTACTGCTTGCCGCTTCGGTGGAGTAAAAGTACTCTACCAGACTACCACTCGGGCTCGGAGTGAAATTTCGCCAGTGCTCCCGCACCCACCTCTGCCTCGTCTTTCCTCCTCCCCCTTTCCCTCCCCCAATTCCCCTCGTCGGCGACTCCCCCGCCGTTTCCATACCCCACCACAGCAGTCATGGCCGGATTCTGTGGCCGCCACTCCACGCCGCCCATCCGCCGCTTGTGAGTACGATACTTGGACCGTCCGGCTGCACGTCGTCGCGAGCCGAATTTTGAGTGGGGTGAGATGTTGTTGCTCGATCCGCCTCAGCCAGAGGTTGTGAACTCGCAGGAGGCAAGGGAGGATCGGGAGGCGAGGGAACAGTTCACGCGGGAGATCGCCGATGAGATGTACATGGTAGACCTCCACCGCCAGTACCCCGAGCTAGTAGAGGCGGAGTGCCGCCTGTACGAGCAGCGAGCGACGGCCGGGCGGGCAGAGGTCATCGTCCAGTCAAGCGACCAGGAGACAACGGAGGTAACGACAGAGGCAGCGGAGGCGGCATCGATGACTTCTTTGACATTGAAGAATGGCTAAGAATCTTCCCCAACTCCGATGATGACGGCATAGGGCCCGACCCCATCGCCAGTGGGATGTCTAGGGCAGACTGGCTGGCCCTTAGAATGTCCGATTGCGACTAACATTTTGTTTAGGTATAAGGTATAAGTTTAAGTTTTGGTTAAATTAGACTATGTTTAGGGGGGTAGTAATGTGAATTATGTGTCGAATTTAGGTTAAGAATTTCGGCGAAACAAATTTACTTTTCACTTCGCTAATTTTACGAGATTGGCTTGGTCCGATCAAAAGTTAGTGGAGTAAAATACTCCACCAAGCTTTACTTGGTCAGACACTCCTCTATTTTTAGGAAATCAGCTAGAGTTGCTCATCAAATATGGTCACGAAAAGTTCCGTTGGACATGTGTCCAAATGTGCCTGTGGATAGCGAGTGATAACCCATAAGTATATGGGATCAATCGTAGTCTTTTCGATTAATAAGAGTGTCGAACCCAACGAGGAGCGGAAGAAAGTAATAAGCAGTTTTTATCAAGATATTTTTACAAGTGTTGTAAAGTTGTTGCGGCCGATAGTTTGAAGGTCATCAGCGCGGGTGAACTGCTTCCATCCGTTATTCGTGCACGAATGTAAGAAGTTCGCCCATGCTCATGACCTTCAGCTCGAGGACGTGCTCATATTAAGCTACGACACCGGCCGGTCAGCACTCGGACCGGAAAATCCTTGACCATTGACCCCTAGACCCTCAACCCCTCGCCCCGTCGGTGGTCCTGTCAAACACCTTCACTGTGAGCATGGTGCGGCTAATGTCGTAGCTTATGATGCGGACGTGCCCGGAAGGTCATCAACACGGGCGAACTGCTTCCATCCTTTCTTCGTCCACGAATGGAAGCAGTTCCCAACGCTCATGACCTTCAGCTCGGGGGCATTCTCATCTTAAGCTACGACACCAGTCGGTCAACACTCGGACTAGAAGATCCTCGACCAAGTTTTGTCGTCGTCGACGCACCCCTAACCTCAACCTGGTTCCGTCGGTGCCGATGCTCCCCTAACCTCGTGCCAGTTCCATCGGCGCTGACGCACCCCTAACCTCGACACAGTTCCGTCGGCGACGACGAACCCCTAACCTCCTCCTCCTCCTCCTCCTCCTCCTCTTCTTCTACTTCTTCTTCTTCTTATTATTATTATTCTTCTTCTTCTTCTTCTTTTTCTTCTTCTTCTTCTTCAAGCTTGGAACAAGCCAAGGGTGGTGCCCATACCTGTGTACTCAAGTTTCCTTATTGGATGATGGTGGTGATTAAGTGGTGGCCTTGTCGTCCGTCTTCCACGGTATAGGTTCCCCATCAAAGAAAGAAAAAAAAGTCTCCGGAATCCTAAAATCTACAACTAGGCACATCCTTTTAAACCTGGATTCATACTCATAGTTTTGAGTTTTGCAGGTCATAAACTTTTGCTTGGAGATTTTTAATCCGTACATGGTCGTTGTCGATGGCCTCGCCAATCTTGTTGTGCCCCACACTTATGGCCACACAAAAAATATGTGTCATGGAGTGGTTGGCATCAAGTCCATGTTTCACCATCCTCTGGCACGTGAAAATTACCTGCTCCACTGCTTCCAGCCTGGCCTTGTCATCTCCCTCCTTCTTTGGTCCTTGAACGTCCCAGATGGGGAGCACTCCCTCATGAAATTCCATGGTCTAAGGGTTCTTCATCACCTTCGGGAGATAGGAGTTGATGACCTTCTCAAAGAATTTGTCCTTGGACGAGCTTGATGACGACATGAGAATCTAGATCCTGAAAGAAAATATCTCGAAACAAGAACAACGGAGAACTTGCGATATAGATGTAAAAATAGTGGAATATATATATATATATATATATATATATATGTGTGTGTGTGTGTGTGTGTGTGTGTGAAATGAATTTTTATCTTGTAGGACATGTCTTCAGGAAGAAAATAGAGTCGGAAGTTGCATGAGGGCCCCACAAGCTCTCATGGTGCGCCTCGGGGGGGGGGGGGGGGGGGGGCAGCTGAGCTTGTGGTGTCCTCGTCGACCTTCTCGGTTTTTTCTTATTTTCTTAAATTTTTATATATTCCAAAATGGACATAAATTATATGGATTTTTGGAGTCGATTTACTTACCGTATCACATACCTCTGGAAGGTCTCTTCGATGTAGTTTTCCAGTTCAGATACTTGAATAACGTCCGAATCAATGTTAATGGAGTAACTGATATAATGTTTAATTCTTTGCACATTAACCACCTTCAGGTTGTTTCCTTTAGCGTTATTGATCTTGCTAGCTCCAGAGCGGTAAACTTCTTCGATGATATACGATCCTTCCCACTTAGAGAGAAGTTTACCTACAAAATATCTGAAACGAGACTTGTTCAAAAGAACTTTATCACCAATATGAAATTCCTATTTCTGAATTATCATGCCATCTTTTAACTTTCTCTTTGAATAGTTTAACATTTTCACAAGCTTGTGTCCTCCATTCATCAAGAGAACTAATATCAAATAACCTCTTTTCACCGGCAAGCTTAAAGTGATAATTAAGTTCTTTAATGGCCTAATAAGCTTTATGTTCCAACTGAAGAGGTAAATGACAAACCTTTCCGTAAACCATTTTATAAGGGGACATACCCATATGATTTTTATAAGTAGTTCTATATGCACACAATGCATCGTGAAGTTTGTGAGACCAATTATTTCTAGATATATTAACATTCTTTTGCAAGATTAATTTTATTTCTATATTAAATAATTGAACTTTCCCATTAGAGTTAGGCTGATAAGGTGATGCTACTCTCTAGTTCACATTATATTTAGCTAGAACTTTACGGAAAGCACCATGAATGAAATGTGAACCACCATCAGTCATTAAATATCTATGGACTTCAAACCTTATAAAGATAACCTCTTTAAGCATTTTAATAGAAGTCTTATGATCAACACTACTAGTTGGAAAAGCTTCTGCCCAGTTAGTAACCATATGAGTGTAGCCATATGAAGGAAATGAAAACCCCACACATCAAATGGTTCATTGAAGGACCGAGAGTAGATCGACCAGAGGGGAGGGGGTGAATGGGAGATTCAAAGTTTCTCTTCGAAAGTTTGAATGGAACCCAATCACAACAATGGAAAGAAGATGGTAGATCAAGAGCAGACTAATAAAATGGAGCTAAGAAAATATTTCAAGGAATGATTCTATAATAGTTCGAGTGTGGTAGCTCACTATCTTGACAATCGCTATGGTAATGTTGTATGCTAACAGATAGAGCAACATGTGAGAGTACGAAGGAATGAACTGGAATGCATATGAATAAAAAGATATGAAAGAGAAAGGACGTGCTGACAGAGATGCATGCAAGATGAACTAAACATAGAGAGTAACAAGAGCAAACTATTGTGAGATGTTACTAAGAATATAGCTCAGTTGAATGATGAAGTAACACCCCAGAATAAGGACTCGCACATACAAACGAACAACCTTGAGTACAACCAACTAAAAGATTCTAAACAACATAGATGATACAAACACGAAATAGAAGACATGTATAATAGATATTTGTCGATACCAAGCACTAAGAGTAAACTGCTGAAGGAAATGCAATAGATTAGAATGAAATAGTGGTGCTCGATGGCGACATATGGATTTGGTAGAACAATTTTCCCTTCTGCCAAAGGATTACTTCAGGTTGGAGGGACTTGTCATTGAGCACAGGAGCAAATCTCTCTCTCTCTTTCTCTCTCTCTCTATCCTATTCTCCTTCAACCCAAAGGTGATCAGACTTGATTGTGGTACATACTTGTCGTCAATCTCCAAACCTCCGATAGACTTCTTCGTGAACCACAATTACTCTTGGTTCCTGAAGACTTTGCTTGGTGAAGACAACTACTGTATGTCACTCAAGCTGACACCTATCCGTATAGAGAGTGCGCAGCTCTTAAGAGTAATAGACATAAGAAATCTAACTCAGATCTACTATGATGCTCAACCACTATCTAAGTTTTTGGCTTTTGGTTTTCCCTCGGTGGATCTTAAATTCAAACCTATTGAGAGGGGATGCTCAATCAATCTTCTCAGAAATCTTAAGCGAAGCAGCCAATGGACAAAGTTGGAGCAGGTTGGCTATTTATAGCCATAGTCTTCCTTGATGGGAAAAGACCAAATTGGACACACAGATCAGCCAATGGCCAAATGACGCATTTCCAATGGTCAGATTTTTTAGCACAACAGTAACATTCCTTGCGGAGCAAGAAATGCTAACTCCTTGGTCTTAAAGATATCTCCTGCAGCACCAAAGAACAACGTCTTCTACTGATAGGGAATCATTTGAAACACAAAGAGACTTCTCTCAATCTTTCATAGGTTTCGTCTAAGCATCACAACGCAACTAAGCTTCAAGAACCTATACCCCTCTTAATAGTAGGGAGGTCCAATGAATCAAATAAGAGAAATAAGAATGATGAAAGGAACGATACATGTTCACTTTGCCTTCAATCCTCTCGACTGTAGTCATTCTTCCTTAGACATTCTGAATAGATATTGCTTCACGTCAGCAATAATTTTTAAGGGGTCAATTCCTTGGACAGAAAACTTCTCATTTTCATGTCTTCTTCAAATGTAGCTCACCCTTCTTTGCAACACAGATAATCTTCAGTGAAGTTCTTCGAACTTCTCATCAAATACAACATTCTTCTCAGGCTTGCATGGACTATTTCTATCTATGTGCACTAGCAAATAATTCAGTCCATGCATGTTTCTGACAACATTCTCCAAAACACAAGGGGGGGAATATTGCATGAACAGTTCAATAACAAGTGAATAATTCATAGGCATTCCCTAAAGCTAGATTGCATTACCTTGTGTGCAGTTCATCCTCCAGCATGGTGTCCCCCCGTATGCATCAAAGTGACACTGCCTTGTGATTTTTTCTACTCATACTCAGGTACACAATGTCTAATAACACCATCTACTCCTTATTTATATAAGTGCGGTCATCCCAAAAGAAATGTCTTAAGTTAAATAAGAACTTTTTCTTTTGTTCGTATGTGTAATTAGGTGGTATATATTTAGCAACATTGAAATTACCATAATCTGCATACCAAGGGTTATCACGAGAAGACGAATCATTTATAACAGCTAATTGTTCGTTAGGAAACTACCATTAACATGTATTGGGTCATCGGGAATATTTTCCATCCTAGCAAATTATATGCAACATGATTATTAGTTTCCTTTCTATCAACAATATGCAAATTAGACTATTGTAATAAAAATACCCACCTAATCACCTAGGCTTAGCATCTTTATTATCCATAAGATATTTAATAGTAGGATGATCAGTATAAATAGTAACTTTAGAATAAAAAATATAAGGTCTAAACTTATCACAAGCAAACACAACTACTAGAAGTTTTTCAAGTAGTAGCAGAGTTTCTTTGAGCGGCGTCCAAGGTCTTACTGGAATAGTGAGTAACATTTTATTTCTCATCGACTCTTTGACCAAGAACAACACCAATAGCATAATCACTACCATCACACATTATATGAAAGAGTAAATTGCAATCAGGTGGTTGAATAATAGGTGCAAAAATCAAAGCTTTCTTAAGTATTTCCAAGGCTTCTACGCAATCGTCATAAAAAATAAATGGAACATCTTTTTGTAAGAGATTAGTAAGAGGCCTAGAAATTTTAGGGAAATCCTTAATGAACTATCTATAGGAACCTGCATGACCGGGAAATATTCTTATACCTTTCTTATCTTTAGGACATGACATTTTCTCAATTGTATCAACTTTAGGTCTATCTACTTCAATGCCTCTTCCAGAAATATAATGATCAAGGACTATACCTTCATTCACCATAAAGTGGCACTTCTCCCAATCTAGTAGTTATATTGATTCTTGTAGTTGGGTACAAGCATGAAGTAGGAAGCCACACCTGTGTTATTGAGCCTCGGGAAACTTGTTTATGTTATCGCTATGCTATAGTAGACTCATATTGGTATGAGTGTCCGCGAGAGCTGTGAGAAGGAGGATTCTACATCAATGACGACAACTTCAAGGCCTTCATCATCAAGACAACAATTACTTAAGACTTCAAGACTCAAGACAAGAATTCAGTACACACTACTGGGTGGAATTGGTTGTGATGTACCCTGGAGTACCCAGTGGATGCCTAGTGAGCTGGAGTAGGCCAGTACTCACGAGAAAAGTTCCACGCAGACTCAAAGAGATGGAGGAATACTTCATGCTGGGAAGCTTACCTATGCAGCCACAACTCATTATGGGCTCTAGCTTGGTTGATCAATGTAGTGTCTCTGACTGGTCCAGTGCTACGAGATGTATATCTACAATAGGATGGGATGGGCACTGGCAGTGCTTAGGGGAACTCCTTGAAAGACCATGTTTTGGTCATCCTTTTGTCAAACACCATGAATGCGACAACATAAAAGGAGGGATTGAAACTTTGGGTAAAGTGCACAAAACTCTACAGAGTAAAACCTAATCAATTAGCCATGTCCCCTGTTGCAGACAATTTGAGCCTCTGGAATCGGATCTATCTTGGAACTCTGAACATCATACTGATAAGTAATTGTTGGGCAAATAATAACTATGGGCTATGGGACATCGGTTGGTGGAACCATGTCATACTAGATGACTCTATAGTGAAGACTCTTGATAATACTTTGTTGTAGGGAAAATAAAAACAAGCTTTTATGCAAAAACTAAGACTTAGAGCGACCAGAGCCATTTTGCATACAAAATAGACTTTTCATCTGTCTTCTATTGTGATCTTGCCAGTACATTCAATGTACTGACCTACATGTCTGCAACTTATCATGGTGCGGATATTTCTACGCCGAGTAAGAGTTACGAAACAGGGTGATAACCCACAAGTATAGGGGATCAATTGTAGCCTCTTTCATTAAGTAAGAGTGTCGAACCCAACGAGGAGCTAAAGGTAGAACATATATTCCCTCAAGTTCTATCGACCACCGATACAACTCTATGCACGCCTGATGTTTGCTTTACCTAAAACAAGTATGAAACTATTTTGCGAGAATAAAACTACGAGTACTTTACGAGAATAAAAATAAGAATAAATTGCAAGGTAATAAAAGTTGATAGCTTTTGTCAACAAGAAATTCATTTGTTCCTAGGCAATCAATAACAAGTGCCGGTAATCATTCTTGTAATTTTATATGAGGGAGAGGCATGAGCTAACATACTTTCTCTACTTGGATCATATGCACTTATGATTGGAACTCTAGCAAGCGTCCGCAACTACTAAAGATCAATAAGGTCATGAAAACCAACCATAGCATTAAGTATCAAGTCCTCTTTACTCCCATACATCATACCCCACCTACTCGGGTTTAAGTTTCTGTCACTCTCGCAACTCATCCTAAGCGAATGATGAACATATTTCAACACCCTACAACGGGGGTCCCTCACGTTTGCGCGAGACGGAGGGCACCATAGGACAACACCATAAATAAAATATACAATCATACCAACCAAGATCACGATTAACCCATAGGACAAAACAGATCTACTCAAACATCATAGGATAACCATAGATCATTGGGAAATAATATATGGATTTGAGCACCATATTTAAGTAGAGATTACAGCGGGGGGAAGAGGTGTTACACCGCTACATAGAGGGGGAGAAAGTTGGTGTTGACGGTAGCAAGGTTGTTGATGTAGATCGCCGTCACGATCCTAGCCCCGACGGCGTTTCGGCACCACTAGGAGAGATGGGGAGAGAGCCCTCCTCCTTCTTCTTCCTTGGCCTCCCCCCTAGATGGGAGGAGGGTTCCCCCTCTGGTCCATGGCCTCCATGGCTGTGGAGGGGCAAGAGCCCCTCCGAGATTGTATCTGTCTCTCTGTCCTCTTCTGTTTCGCGTCCCCCAGATCTGGCCCTTCACGGTTTCTTGAATTCCCAAAGATCCGTAACTCCGATTGCACTGATCTTTTTACACGATTTTTTTCCGGATATAAGCTTCATTGCACCCGAAGTATAGCTCCAACCGACATTCAAGGAGGGCACGATACACTAGGGCGCGCCTAGGCCTGGTGGCGCGCCTTGGTGGGTTGTGGTGTCCTTGGGCCTCCGTTTACGTTGATTCCACCTGCTAAAAATCATAAATATTCCAAAATAATTCTCCGTGGAGTTGCATAGCGTTTGGACTTCATTTAATATGGATTTTCTGCGATACCAAAACAGGCAAGAAACAGGAACTGACACCGGGCACTGGATAAGTAAGTTAGTCCAAATAAATCATATAAAAAGTTGCCAAAAGTATGTAAAACTTGTATAATATTGGCATGAAACAGTCAAAAATTATAGATACGACGGAGACGTATCAGCATCCCCAAGCTTAATTCCTGCCTGTCCTCGAGTATGTAAATGATAAAAAGATAATTTTTGATGTGGAATGCTACCTAACATAAACTTGATCATATGTCTAGTCATGGCATGAATATTAAGACATAAGTGATTCAAAGCAGTAGTCTATAATTTGACATAAAGATATCAATACTCAGTCATCCCAACAAACAATTATGTCTTTCAAAATATCAACACTAAATAAAGCTATCCCTACAAAATCATATAGTCTTGCCATGCTCTGTCTTCTTAACACAAAGTATAAATCATGTACAACCCCGATGACAAGCCGATCCATTGGTTCATACTTCTTAACGCGCTTCAGCTTTTTCAACCCTTACGGAATACATGAGCACAAGCCATGGATATAGCACTATGGGTGGAATAGAGTATGATGATAGGGGTAAATATAATGAACACAAAAAAGTAAGAAAGTCTCACATCGACGCGGATAACCAATGGGCTATGGAGATGCCCATCAGTTTATATCAACATGAGGAGTAGGGATTGTCATGCAACGAATGCACTAACAGCTATAAGTGTATGAAACCTCCATATGAAAACTAAGTGGGTGTGCATCTAATCCTATAATGAAATATTTCCACTAGTATATGAAAGTGACAACATAGGAAACTCTCCATATGAAAGACATGGTGCTACTTTGAAGCCCCTTCTCTCTTTTATTATTTCTTTTTTTCTTTCTTTTTTTCTTTTTTTTTCTTTTTCTCTTTTCTCTCTCTCAATGTCCACAGTCTCATCTCGACTTGTGGGGGAATCATAGTCTCCATCATCCTTTCCTCACTGGGGCACTGCTCTAAAGATGATGATCATCACACTTCTATTTACTTATAACTCAACAGAAATAAAAATTACAACTCAATACCTATAACAAAATATGACTCTATATGAATGACTCTAACAGATGATCTAGCGTAACATGTATAAAAATGATGCACGGTGGCTGAGCCACAACTACTATGTCAGCTATATGATCATGCAAAGGAATATGAGAGTGAATGCTCAAGTCATCAAACGGAAGCGGTGGAAGTTGCATGGCAATATATCTCGAAATGCCATGGAAAAGCCATAATAGGTAGGTACGGTGGTTATTTTGAGGAAGATATAATAAGGCTTATGTGTGATAGAGCGTATCATATCACGGGATTTTTATGCACCAGCGAAGTTTCCACCACATCTCGAGGTGAGAAAGGGCAATGCACAGTACCGTAGAGGCTAGCAAATTGCGGAAAGGTAAGAGTGCGTATAATCCATGGACTCACATTAGTCATAAAGAACTCATATACTTATTGCAAAAGTTTATTAGCCCTCGAAGCAAAGTACTACTACGCATGCCCCTAGGAGGATAGATTGGTAGGAAAAGACCACTGCTCGTCCCCGACCACCACTCATAAGGAAGATAATCAAGGATAAATTGCGCTCCAACTTTCATAGCATAACGAGAGACTATATGTGCATGCTTCGGGAATCACAAACCTTAACACCAATATTCTTACTTAACCACAAGCATTTACTAGTACTTCCCACATATTTATCATCTCTATATTGCAATACTATTGGAAGGAATCAAACATATCATATTCAGTGATCCATAAGTTTTATGTAGGATTTTATGACTAACCATGCGATTGACCAATTCCTGTTGACTCTCTAAATAGATATAAGTGAAGCATGAGAGTTTAATTATTTCTACAAAAGATCATGCTCTAACAAATATAAGTGAAGCAAAAGATCATTCTACGAACATCGATTTTCTATGTGAAGAGAAACATGCAATCCACACTTCAAATGATATAAGTGAAGCACAAGAAGCATTCTATAAAGCCATACTCAAAAGATATAAGTGAAGTGCAATGAGCATTCTATAAATCAACCATGGACTATCTCATACCAGCATGGTGCATAACACAAAAATTAAAACTAAAAGCAAAAGAAGCTCCAAGATTTGCACATATCACGCGAACGAAACGAAACCGAAAACATATCGATACTTGTTGAAGAAAGATGGGATGCCTTTCGGGGCATCCCCAAGCTTAAATGTTTGAGCCTCCTTGAATATTCACTTGGGGTGCCTTGGGCATCCCCAAGCTTGAGCTCTTGCCTCTCCTCCTTCTCATATCGAGACCTCCTCGATCTTTGATCACTTCATCCACACAAAACTCAACAGAAAGCTCGGTAAGATCCGTTAGTATAATAAAGCAAATCACTACTATAAGTACTATTGCAAACTAATTCATATTTTGTTTTTGCATATAGCTACTGCAATATAATTTTTCCATGGCTTATACCACCGATAGAATCGATAGTTTCATCAAAACAAGCAAAACAATGCATCAAAAACATAATCTGTCTTAAACAGAATAGTCTGTAGTAATATGAACACCACCATACTTCTGGTACTCCAAACATTCTAAGAAATTTAGGAAAAATAAAAATTTTGTATAGAAATAAAGTACAGAAGGTTTCAAAACCATTTTACGTTCCATTAAAAAATGTAAAATCGTGCACTACAGCCAAAGTTTCTATTTTGCACCGCACAAACCAACAAGCAATCTACCCATCGAAAAGTCAAATCTTGGCACATTATTTTTATAATACAATGGAATTGTACAAGGGGATAACTATTTTTTATGAAAAGTTTCTGTAATTTGAGATTCACAAAGTTTTGATGGGCATGAACAAAGTTCAAGGCTAGCTCCCGCTTTCACAATGCTCGTCCCTCTCACTTTCAATTTTCTTTTAGTGAAGTTTTAAATTTCCCCTCTATTTTTTTGTTTTTAAACTTTATAAAAACACTCAATAGAAATAAATGACTCTCTAAAACTTCTAGGTTGTCTCCCCGCTCTTGCACCCATCCACTTGATCCTCTCTTCGACTCTATCGATATCTATGACCCCTCCCTCTCTGTTCTCGTGGATCGCCCCCTCTACAGTGGCGGCCCCAGAAAATTGCAACCGGGTGTTTATGTGTATTCATTTTGCCAAAATCATTGCTGTTTTACGAAAATTGTCACACTTTTGCCAAAATCAACACTATTTTGTAAAATCATGGGTATTCACATGAAGACCCATTGACCCAAGAGTAACCCTAGCGCCGCCCCTGTCCCTCTATATATGATATGAATAGGCCTCCATTTCACACACATTGCATGCAAAAATTAGTTTGAGACGTCATTGGCACATATTCCCACAAATACATTCACGAAATCACACCCCTCGAACAAAAAACCCTCAGGAACCAACACACCATCTTCCTAGGTTTGTATATCTCTCACACACACCCATGTAGGTGGGGGAGGTGCACGAAGAGAAGAGGTTCACGCACGACGCACGTACTCCCGTCTCTTTCCCAACCACACCCGCGTGGATACACGGTGGAGCTCATTTCTGTACGAAAAGGCAGCCCACGTGGTAATTTGACACGTGTACTGGTTGTCCACTTGACGGAGGGAGGATCGTCTACCACGGGTGAACAAACAAATTGCGACTTGACGCGTTATGTAAAAAAAGAGGCAAACCATATGGGGCCTACCTTAAAGGCAAGGCTCTATACACTGGAGTACTTTTGATGTGTCCTGTCAACTCGTAGAACGAGGAGAAGCTTGCTTAGTACGCTATCTCCCCCGCCCATGGGCGCGGAGGCTCGCAGGATGAGGTGAAGCTTGCTTACTAGTACTCCTTACGCCCACTCCCTCGCTCACGCGCGCGGTGGTTCGCAGGACGAGGAGAAATTTTTACTACTCCCTCCGTTTACTCCTCGTCCCTACCTTGGTTAGAGAGATAATCATATTGTTTGGAATATATGTCCTTTAGTATTCCATCCATTTACTTATACAAGGCCACTATAAAAAAATACATTTTGCATATAGACATATATAGACATATTTTAGTGTGTAGATTCACTCATTTTGCTCCGTATGTAGTCCATATTGAATCAGACGTAATAGTACACACTCTCCCTCGCCCCTCGACCCTTGCCCGCGTGGTGGACGTGCAACAATTCATTCAGTCTCATATAGCCAGAACGATATATACTGCAGTACCATTATTGCTTGACTTCCCGAAGAGGCGAAGAGCCAATCGCAATATTAATATTTTGGAGATGCCAAGTGCAAGATTTATAGTAGAACGAGTAGTAGGTGCCACGTCATTTATAAATAAATTTTTTTTATTCAGTGGCACGTACGCAATATAAATAGGTTCATATGGAGAGAAAAGGAAACCGCTCCACTATATACATAGGCGGGACGAGCCTACACAGTTGCTTGCTGGGGTTGCTCTCTTCACACTCTCTTGCACAAAATGACTACGGCCACATCTCTAACATTCTGGCAGATCATGTCCTCCGGTGGAAGGGGTGGATGCTTAGTGTAGATGCGGTCGCCGTCGCCGACGGCGAAAACCCACTGTTGGCACGTCCCGATCAAGGGTCCCCGCCGTTCTCTCTCACAAAGCCGGTGAGGTTGCCTTCGTCCCTTGCTCACTGCCGCGACATGGGCAGTTGCCGCCTCCCTCCGCCCTCCTCTAGGTTGAGCTACGTCCCGACATCCCTGATACATCTCCAACGATCTATAATTTTTGATTGTTCCTTGCTATGATATTACCTGTTTTGGATGTTTATGGGCTTTAGTTTACACTTTTATATCATTTTTGGGACTAACCTACTAATAGGAGGCCCAACCCGAATTGCTGTTTTTTTGTGCATATTTCAGTGTTTCAAAGAAAAGGAATATCAAACGGAGTCCAAATGGAATGAAACCTTCGGGAGCGATCTTTTTGGAACAAACGCAATCCAGGGGAATTGGAATGGACGTCAAGCAATAAACAAGGCGGCCACGAGGGTGCCCGACGTGCACCCTGGGGGTGGGCGCGCCCCCCACCATCGTGGGCCCCTCGAGTGTCAACCGACCTACATCTTCCTCCTATATATATCCACGTACCTCGAAAACATCTAGGAGCACCACGGAAACCTAATTCCACCGCCGCAACCTTCTGTATCCATGAGATCCCATCTTGGAGCCTTTGTTGGCGCCCCGCCGGAGGGGGAATCAACCATGGAGGACCTCTACATCATCTCCAAGGCCTCTCCGATGAGTTGTGAGTAGTTTACCATAGACCTTCAGGTCCATAGTTATTAGCTAGATGGCTTCTTCTCTCTCTTTGAATCTCAATACAAAGTTCTCCTCGATCTTCTTGGAGATCCATTCGATGTAACTCTTTTTGTGGTGTGTTTGTCGAGATCCGATGAATTGTGGGTTTATGATCATGTTTATCGATGAGAAATAATTGAATCTTCTCTAAATTCTTTTATGTGTGATTAGTTATCATTGCAAGTCTCTTCGAATTATTAGTTTGGTTTGGCCTACTAGATTGATCTTTCTTGCAATGGGAGAAGTGCTTAGCTTTGGGTTCAATCTTGCGGTGTCCTTTCCCAGTGATAGCAGGGGCAGCAAGGCACGTATTGTATTGTTGCCATTGAGGATAAACAGATGGGGTTTAAATCATATTGCATGAGTTTATCCCTCCACATCATGTCATCTTTCTTAATGCGTTACTCTACTCTTCATGATCTTAATACTCTAGATGCAGGCAGGAGTCGTTCAATGTGTGGAGTAATAGTAGTAGATGCAGAATCGTTTCGATCTACTTGTTGCGGACGTGATGCCTATATATATGATCATGCCTAGATATTATCATAAATATGCACTTTTCTATCAATTGCTCGACAGTAATTTGTTCACCCACCGTAATACTTATGCTATCTTGAGAGAAGCCACTAGTGAAACCTATGGCCCCCGGGTCTATCTTTTATCATATAAGTTTTCCATCTACTTTTATTTGCATCTTTTACTTTCCAATCTATATCATAAAAATACCAAAAATATTTATCTTATATCATTATCTCTATCAGATCTCACTTTCGCAAGTTACCGTGAAGGGATTGTCAACCCCTTTATTGCGTTGCTTGCGAGGTTCTTGTTTGTTTGTGTAGGTGCGTGGGACTTTTGAGGAGCCTCCTACTGGATTGATACCTTGGTTCTCAAAAATTGATGGAAATACTTACGCTACTTTGCTGCATCACCCTTTCCTCTTCAAGGAAAACCAACGCAGTGCTCAAGAGGTAGCAAGAAGGATTTCTGGCGCCGTTGCCGGGGAGGTCTTCGCTCAAGTCAAGACATACCAAGTACCCATCACAAACTCATCTCCCTCGCATTACATTATTTGCCATTTGCCTCTCGTTTTCCTCTCCCCCACTTCACCCTTTTCGTTTTATTCGCCCTCTCTTTCTCAATCTTTTCTTTTTCGCTTGCCTTTTGTGTTCTTGTGTGTTGGATTGCTTGTCACGATGGCACAAGATAATACCAAATTGTGTGACTTTTACAATACCAATAATAATGATTTCCTTAGCACTCTGATTGCTCCTCTTAATGATGTTGAATCTTGTGAAATCAATGCTCCTTTGCTGAATCTTGTTATGAAATATCAATTCTCCGGCCTTCCTAGTGAAGATGCCGCTACTCATCTAAACAACTTTGTTGATTTGTGTGATATGCAAAATAAGAAAGATACAGATAATGATATTGTTAAATTGAAGTTATTTCCGTTTTCACTTAGAGATCGTGCTAAAACTTGGTTTTCGTCTTTGCCTAAGAATAGTATTGATTCATGGAATAAGTGCAAAGATGCTTTTATCTCTAAATATTTTCCTCCAGCTAAGATCATCTCTCTTAGGAACGATATTATGAATTTTAAACAACTTGATCATGAGCATGTTGCCCAATCTTGGGAAAGAATGAAATTAATGATTTGCAATGGCCCTACTCATGGTTTGAACTTATGGATGAGCATACAAAATTTTTATGCCGGATTGAATTTTGCTTCTAGAAATCTTTTAGATTCGGCCGCGGGAGGCACTTTTATGGAAATCACCTTAGGAGAAGCTACTAAACTCCTTGATAACATTATGGCTAATTATTCTCAATGGCACACCGAAAGATCTACTAGTAAAAAAGTGCATGCTATAGAAGAAATTAATGTTTTGAGTGGAAAGATGGATGAACTTATGAAATTGTTTGCTACTAAGTGTGATCCTATTGATCCTAATGATATGCCTTTGTCTACTTTGATTGAAAATAATAATGAATCTATGGATGTTTATTTTGTTGGTAGCAATAACTTTGGTAACAATGCTTATAGAGGAAACTTTAATCCTAGACCGTTTCCTAGTAATCCCTCTAATAATTATGGTAATTCCTAAAACAACTCTTACGGAAATTTTAGTAAGATGCCCTCTGATTTTGAGAATAGCGTTAAACAACTTATGATCTCTCAAAAGAATTTTAATGCTTTGCTTGAATAAAAATTGCTTGAAGTTGATGAATTGGCTAGGAACGTTGATAGACTTTCACTTGATGTTGATTCTTTGAAACTTAGATCTATTCCACCTAAGCATGATATCAATGAGTCTATCAAAGCCATGAGAATTTCCATTGATGAGTGTAAAGAAAGAACCGCTAGGTTGCATGCTAAGAAAGATTGCTTTGTAAAAGCATGTTCTTCTAGTTTCCATGAAAATAATGATGAAGATCCAAAAGTTATCGATTGTCCCGTATTAAATCCTTGTTTTCAATATGAATCTTAATAATGGTGGGACTGGAGATGAGTCAACTTTAGTTAAAAGGTGACCCAATGATTCGGAGTTTAAAGATCTTGATGCTAAATTTGGTAAAAGTGGGATTGGAGAGGTCAAGACTTTACATAGCATTGAACCCACTATTATGGATCTCAAGGAATTTAATTATGATAATTGTTCTTTAATAGATTTTATTTCCTTGTTGCAATCCGTGTTGAATTCTCCTCATGCTTATAGTCAAAATAAAGCTTTTACCAGACATATTGTTGATGCCTTGATGCAATCTTATGAAGAAAAACTTAATTTGGAAGTTTCTATACCAAGAAAACTTCATGATGAGTGGTAACCTACTATAAAGATTAAAATTAAAGATCATGAGTGCTATGCTTTGTGTGATTTGGGTGCTAGTGTTTCCATGATTCCCAAAACTTTATGCGATGTGCTAGGTTTCCATGATTTTGATGATTGCTCTTTAAACTTGCACCTTGCGGATTCCACCATTAAGAAACCTATGGGAAGGATCAATGATGTTATTATTGTTGCAAATAGGAATTATGTGCCCGTAGATTTTATCGTTCTTGATATAGATTGCAATCTTTCATGTCCTATTATTCTTGGTAGACCTTTCCTTAGAACGATTGGTGCAATTATTGATATGAAGGAAGAGAATATTAGATTCCAATTTCTATTAAGGAAAGGCATGGAAAACTTCCCTAGAAATAAAGTTAAATTACCTTATGAATCTATCATGCGAGCTAGATATGAATTGAATGCCAAATATGGCACTACTTAGATCTATCCTCACTTTTATGCCTAGCTAGGGGCGTTAAACGATAGCGCTAGTTGGGAGGCAACCCAATTTTATTTCTGTTCCTTGATTTTTGCTTGTGTTTAGAAATAAATATTTCATCTAGCTTCTGTTTAGATGTGTTTTCATGTTTTAATTAGTGTCTGTGCCAAGTAGAACCTATAGGATAACCTACGGTGATAGTTAATTTGATTCTGCTGAAAAACAGAAACTTTTGCGCGCACGAAAATAATTTTAGTAAATCACAGAAATGTGATTTTGAGTTGATTATGTTTGTTGTAGATCAACAGACAAATTTCCCAGGACTTCCTATTTTGGTAGGATATTTAGAGTTCGAGAAGTATTCGAAAGTTACAGATTGGTACACACTATTCTGTTTTTGACAGATTCTATTTTCCGTGTGTTGTTTGCTTATCTTGATGCATCTATGGCTAGTATCCAGGGGTATGAACCATAGAGAAGTTGTAATACAGTAGGTTTAACACCAATATAAATAAATAATGAGTTCATTACAGTACCTTATGTGGTGGTTTTTCTTTCTTGCACTAACAGAGCTTATGAGATTTCCTGTTGAGTTTTGTGTTGTAAAGTTTTCAAGTTTTGGGTAAAGATTTGATGGACTATGGAATAAGGAGTGGCAAGAGCCTAAGATGGGGATGCCCATGGCACCCCAAGATATTCAAGGATAACCAAAAGCCTAAGCTTGGGGATGCCCCGGAAGGCATCCCCTCGTTCGTCTTCGTCTATCGGTAACTTTACTTGGAGCTATATTTTTATTCGCCACATGATATGTGTTTTGCTAGGAGTGTCTTGTATGATATTAGTCTTTGCTTTTTAGATTACGACAATCATCCTTGATGTACACACCTTTTGGGAGAAACCCACATGATTTGGAATTTATTAGAATACTCTATGTGCTTCACTTATATCTTTTGAGCTAGAAATTTTTGCTCTAGTGCTTCACTTATACCTTTTAGATGACGGCAGTGGTTTAGTTTTGTAGAAATTGTTGACCTCTCATGCTTCACTTATATTATTTTGAGAGTCTTTTAGAACAACATGGTATTTGTTATGGTTATAAAATTGGTCCTATAATGATGGGCATCCAAGTTCGGTATAATAAAAACTATCATAGGAAGTGAATTGGATGCTATGATCAATTTGATACTTGATAATTGTTTTGAGATATGGAGGTGGTGATATTAGAGTCATGCTAGTTGGGTAATTGTGAATTTTAAGAATGCTTGTGTTGAAGTTGGCAAGTCTCGTAGCATGCACGTATGGTAACCGTTGTGTAAAAAAAATTGAAATATGAGGTGTTCTTAGATTGTCATCCTTATGAGTGGCGGTTGGGGACGAGCGATGGTATTTTCCTACCAATCTATCCCCCTAGGAGTATGCGCGTAGTGCTTGGTTTTTGATGACTTGTAGATTTTTGCAATAAGTATATGAGTTCTTTATGACTAATGTTGAGTCCATGGATTATATGCACTTTTACCTTTCCATCATTGCTAGCCTCGTCGGTACCATGCATTGCCCTTTCTCACCTTGAGAGTTGGTGTAAACTTCGCCGGTGCATCCAAACCCCGTGATACGATACGCTCTGTCACACATAAACCTCCTTATATCTTCCTCAAAACAGCCACCATACCTACCTATTATGGCATTTCTATATCCATTCCGAGATATATTGCCATTCAACTTTCCACCATTCCGTTCATCATGACATGCATCATCATTGTCATATTGCCTTGCATGATCATGTAGTGACATCGTATTGTGGCTAAGCCACCTTCATAATTTTTCGTACATGTCACTCTTGATTCATTGCCCATCCCAGTACTCCACCGGAGGCATTCATATAGAGTCATATCTTGTTCTAGTTTTGGGTTGTAACTCATGAGTTGTAAATAAATAGAAGTGTGATGATCATCATTATTAGAGCATTGTCCCTAAAAAAAGAGAAATGCCAAATAAAAAAAGAAAGGCCAAATAAAAAAAGAAAAAGAGAAAGGCCAAATAAAAAAAGGCCCGAAAAAAGGGGGACAATGCTACTATCGTTTCCACACTTGTGCTTCAAAGTAGCACCATGTTCTTCATATATAGAGTCTCATTTGTTGTCACTTTAATATACTAGTGGGAATTTTTCATTATAGAACTTGGCTTGTATATTCCAACGATGGGCTTCCTCAAAATGCCCTAGGTCTTCGTGAGCAAGCAAGTTGGATGCACACCCACTACTTTCTTTTGTTGAGCTTTCATACATTTATAGCTCTAGTGCATCCGTTTCATGGCAATCCCTACTCCTCATGTTGACATCAATTGATGGGCATCTCCATAGCCCATTGATTAGCCTCGTTAACATGAGACTTTCTTCTTTTTTGTCTTCTCCACACAACCTCCATCATCATATTCTATTCCACCCATAGTGCTATATCCATGGTTCACGCTCATGTATTGCGTGAAAGTTGAAAAAAGTTTGAGATTACTAAAGTACGAAAAAATTGCTTGGCTTGTCATCGGGGGTGTGCAAGATGAGAGCATTCTTGTGTGACGAAAATGGAGCATGACCAAACTATATGATTTTGTAGGGATAAACTTTCTTTAGCCATGCTATTTTGCGAAGACATGATTGCTTTATTAATATGCTTGAAGTATTACTATTTCTTATGTCAATATGAACTTTTATTGTGAATCATTTGGATCTGAACATTCATGCCACAATAAATAAAATTACATTGAGAATTATGCTAGGTAACATTCCACATCAAAAATTCTGTTTTTATCATTTACCTACTCGAGGACGAGCAGGAATTAAGCTTGGGGATGCTTGATATGTCTCCAACGTATCTATAATTTTTGATTGTTCCATGCTATTATATTACCTATTTTGGATGTTTATGGGCTTTACTTTACACTTTTATATCATTTTTGGGACTAACCTACTAACCGGAGGCCCAACCCGAATTGTTGTTTTTTTTGCCTATTTCAGTGTTTCAAAGAAAAGGAATATCAAACGGAGTCCAAATGGAATGAAACCTTTGGGAGTGATCTTTTTGGAACAAACGCAATACAGGGGACTTGGAGTGGACGTCAAGCAACAAACGAGATGGCCACGAGGGTGCCCAGCGCGCCCCCTGGGGTGGGTGCACCCCCACCCTCATGGGCCCCTCGAGCATCAACCGACATACTTCTTCCTCCTATATATATCCACGTACCTCGAAAACATCCAGGAGCACCACGAAAACCTAATTCCACCGCCTCAACCTTCTGTATCCGCGAGATCCCATCTTGGAGCCTTTGTCGGCGCTACGCCGGAGGGGGAATCGACCATGGAGGACCTCTACATCATCTCCAAGGCCTCTCCGATGAGTTGTGAGTAGTTTACCACAGACCTTCAGGTCCATAGTTATTAGCTAGATGGCTTCTTCTCTCTCTTTGAATCTCAATACAAAGTTCTCCTCGATCTTCTTGGAGACCTATTCGATGTAACTCTTTTTGTGGTGTGTTTGTCGAGATCCGATGAATTGTGGGTTTATGATCAAGTTTATCTATGAGAAATAATTGAATCTTCTCTGAATTCTTTTATGTGTGATTAGTTATCATTGCAAGTCTCTTCGAATTATTAGTTTGGTTTGGCCTACTAGATTGATCTTTCTTGCAATGGGAGAAGTGCTTAGCTTTGGGTTCAATCTTGCGGTGTCCTTTCCCAGTGACAGCAGGGGCAGCAAGGCACGTATTGTATTGTTGCCATCGAGGATAAAAAGATGGGGTTTATATCATATTGCATGAGTTTATCCCTCTACATCAAGTCATATTTCTTAATGCGTTACTCTATTCTTCATGAACTTAATACTCTAGACGCAGGCAGGAGTCGGTCGATGTGTGGAGTAATAGTAGTAGATGCAGAATCGTTTCGATCTACTTGTTGCGGACGTGATGCCTATATACATGATCATGCCTAGATATTCTCACAACTATGCACTTTTCTATCAATTGCTTGACAGTAATTTGTTCACCCACCGTAATACTTATCCTATCTAGAGAGAAGCCACTAGTGAAACCTATGGCCCCCAGGTCTATCTTTTATCATATAAGATTTCCATCTACTTTTATTTGCATCTTTTACTTTCCAATCTATATCATAAAAATACCAAAAATATTTATCTTATATTATTATCTCTATCAGATCTCACTTTTGCAAGTTACCGTGAAGGGATTGACAACCCCTTTATTGCATTGGTTGCGAGGTTCTTGTTTGTTTGTGTAGGTGCGTGGGACTTGTGAGGAGCCTCCTACTGGATTGATATCTTGGTTCTCAAAAACTGAGGGAAATACTTACGCTACTTTGCTGCATCACCCTTTCCTCTTCAAGGAAAACCAACGCAGTGCTCAAGAGGTAGCAATCCCTCAAGTACAACTCCCTTTACAGCCGGCTCGCACCACTGCTCCAGCTGCCCGCATCTCCCCATGTGGATATTTCTCTACTTCTTTGCCCCGCACATACCTCTACTGGCTTCTACGTATTGTATTTGTGATGAGTTTATGTCTCATCAACTAGTCCCCGTAATCTTATTCTAATCACGCTTCTTCAATTTCTTTGCCACAAGGATGCTCATCTCGATTTTGGTGAAACTGCACAAAATGATCCGATGGTCAAAGGGTTGGAAACTTCATTTCTTGGGAAGCTCCAACGTTGCCAGCAAATTAAAGCCTAGTTAGGGTTTACGGTTCAAGGGCTAGGGACTGCATGGATCGTTTTTTTTCTTTAGCTGTCTTTGTTCCAAAATAAGTTGAGACACCTATTTTGGAACGGAGGGAATACATATTGGCTATGATCTATCAATCATTGAGATAGAATAGCATGCATGTTAGTCTCCTTTGTATTTGATGAGATGTTGCAACAGGCAACCTTGGACGCAAGATACATGAAACAGAAGCTGGAAGCTTCATAGCATTATACAAATTTATCTCGCTGATAAATTACAATACGTACTATACTAGTACTATGTAAAGAGTTAGGTGTCGCACTGTGTCTAGAAAATATGGTGATAGTGTGAGGTGGGCCATGTAATCACTGAGCCTACGTGTTTTCACTGCTCTCGCACTCCTCCGATGTAAGAATGGTGAAAAATGTAATCTAGTAGTACCTCCTTTCGGCGAAAGCATGGGATATCCAGCAGTCCTACCACCTTAGTAATAATGAACAATGAGCTGTCAAATCACATAGACCTAGCAGTAAGTTGAACGGACGAAGCAACCAACACTCTAGAATCCACTTCTCCCTTCAACGCAGGCGCCAGTGAGAGGTCGCGTCCGCTGTGCCCGAGAATGAATGCGGCACCGATCTTTGGAGCGGCACTGACCGTTTCGGGCGGGAAGCGCGCGCGGGCGATGGAGGGGCTTTGGGTGGGCCAGGCTGGTCAGGAGCGGGCGTGTCAGCTGTCCGCCTGTTGAGGGAGTCCTGGACTAAGGGGTACTTGGGCGTCCAAGCCATATGACTTGGGCCAAACTGGTGGTCCGTGAAGACACAAGATAGAAGGACCTCCACCGTGTCTGGATGGGACTCTCCCTTGCGTGGGTGGCAAGCTTGGCGTTCGGATCATGTACCTTCCTTTCTCTGTAACCAACTCTGTACAACCCTAGATCCCTCCGGTATTTATATAAACCAGAGGGCTTAGTCCATAGGCGAGAACACAATCATATAGGCTAGACATCTAGGGTTTGGCCATTACTGTCTCGAGGTAGATCAACTCTTGTAACCCCTGCACTCATCAAAGTCAATCAAGCAGGAAGTAGGGTATTACCTCCATTAAGAGGGCCCAAACCTGGGTAAACATCGTGTCCCCTGCCTCCTTGTTACCTTCAATCCTTAGGGGCACAGTTCGGGACCCCCTACCCGAGATCTGCCAGTTTTGACACCGACATTGGTGCTTTCATTGAGAGTTCCACTGTGTCGTCACCAGAATTAAGGCTCGATGGCTCCATCAACCGCCCACAACAATTCCGCCCCGAGGGAGACTTTTCTCCCTGGCCAAATCTTCGCATTCGGCAGCTTCCCTCTGCGTGCCAACTCGATTGGTCATCTGGAGCAGATCCGCAACTACGCCCCTGGTCATCAGATTAGTTTCGGAAACCTAAACTACGTCGCTGATATCCGAGGAGACTTGATCTTCTAGGGGTTCGCGGCGTCAACCATAGCTTCAGCCTTAGATTCGGAACTCCTCGCCGAGTCCAAAGACGGGAGCTTAGAGCCCGCCGGACTCTTTGCAGCCATAGAGCTCACCATCGGAGACACGGAGGGGATCGTTTCACCGGCCGGCTTGGAATCACTCCTGGCTCCCTTTACCCTCACCGAGCCAGACTCACCCCCGTGCACCAGCTCCGAACTCTTGAGGTTTGTGTCATACGAGCTCGGCCAGGGATCTCCTGTCCCGCCCTGCTCCACGGATTCTCGCCTCCTTGTCCATACCTAGCCCTTAAATGAGGCTCTGGACTTAATGCGATCTCTCACCATTACAGAAGGATCACTGCCGAACTATGCCTAGCCCGCACTAGGGGCTGAGAGCAGGGAATTTTATGTCCCACCCACCACCCACTTCATAGCCACTGTTGAGGACCTAAACAACATGCTCGATTACGCTTCCGAGGACATCGACGGCATGGACGACGATACCGCATAAGGGAAAGCCAGAACCCGCCGCCTACCAGACACTGGACGACTACCTGTACATATGACGTGAATATGGTGGATACACCCAAAGAGGATGACGGCGAAGGTGGGAAGGACCCAGTCGAGAAAAATTCTCCTATGGCACCACCAAAACATCGTCGTCAGCGGCGCCGCTCTAAACCACGCCGAGGAAATGACAGCAATACCGGCACCGAAGACAACAATACTCCAGATAGCGCCGAAGACCAAGAAGCCCCCGTCGAACCAACATCCGAACATGATGATTGGGAGGAAGGGCAAGTCAACCCGATGATCCCATCGGGAACGAGGGTTCGGAGGATGGTGATTATGTACCAATCTCCGAAGAAGATGAGAGCCTCGGCGACGATGAATTCATCATGCCAAAGGAACCCTTCAAACAAGAGCACTTTAAGTGCCGGCTAATAGCCACTCAAGAAGCCTGAAAAGGAAGCATCAGCAGATTCAAGCCGATCAGGATCTGCTCAATGACAGATGGACTGATGTCCTGGCAGCCGAGGAATACGGCCTCGAACGCCCACCCAAGAGCTACCCGAAGCGCAAGCTGCTACCCCAATTCGACGACGAGGCCCCAGAGCCTATACTGACCAAGCGTAGTGCTGCTGACGGACCTGATCGACCACCGCGTGGCCGAGACAGGGCGGCAACTCAAGCTGAACACCCACCTGCACCACCCTGCCCTAAAGGCAAAGAGACAGCAGCTACAGGATATACTTATGACCTACGACAAGACATGGATAATAGAGCCGATCAGACCAGATCAATATATGGATCAAGGGGGCGGGCCCCAGCGCGAGAAGACGGCCATCAAGCCTGTCGTGACAAGAACAACTTCACGCGAGTTGAAAACCGCATACGGACTCTGTTCGAACTGCGTCGCGACGTGGCCTGATATAGAGGAGCTGCACACCCCCTATGCTTCACTGACGAAGTAATGGGGCACCAGTTCCCAGAAGGGTTTAAACCCATGAACATCGAGTCATACAATTGCACAACCGATCCCGCAGTATAGATTGAAGACTTTCTTCTCCACATTCACATGGCTCGCGGTGATGATCTACACACCATCAAATACCTCCCCCTCAAACTTAAGGGCCAGCTCGGCACTGGTTAAAAAGCCTCCTAGAAAACTCTATCGGAAGCTAGGAAGACCTGGAGGATGCCATTAGAGACAACTTCGAGGGCACTTATATCCGACCTCCGAACGCTGATGACCTCAGTCACATAGTCTAGTAGCCCGGAGAGTCAGGTATAAAATTCTGGACCAGGTTCTTAGTCAAAAAGAACCAAACTGTCGACTATCCGAGCGCCGAGGCTCTAGCAGCCTTCAAACACAGCATCCGCGATGAATGGCTTGCCCGACACCTCGGCCAAGAAAAGCCGAAATCCATGGCAGCCCTCAGATCACTCATGACCCGCTTTTGCGCAGGTGAAGATAGCTGGCTGTCCCATAGCAGCAACATCACCAGTGATCCTGGCCCTTACGAAGCAAATAATAGAAACGGCAAGCCCCGACGCAATAAAACCAAGCGTCGGAGCAACACTGAAAATGTCGAAGACACGACGGTTAATGCCGGATTTAGTGGCTCCAAACCAGGTCAACGGAAGAGGCCATTCAAAAGAAACAAAGATAGTTCATCCAGCCTAGACCGAATACTCGATCAACCTTGCCAGTTTCACGGCACCCCCGATAAGCCTGCTAACCATACCAACAGAAGCTGTTGGGTCTTCAAACAGGCTGGTAAATTAAACTCCGAGCACACGGGGAAAGGGTCGCCCAGGGAGGATGATGACGAGGAGCCCCGTCTACCAAACACAGGGAGACAGAAGAAATTTCCCACCAAGGACAAGACGGTAAATATGATATATGCTACTCACATCCCCAAAAGGGAGCGCAAGCGCGTGTTAAGGGACGTTTATGCGATAGAGCCAGTCGCCCCAAAATTCAGCCCATGGTCTGCATGCGTGATCACCTTTAATCACAGGGACCATCCGCCCAGTATCCGTCATGGATGTTCAGCCACATTGATCCTCGACCCCATCATTGATGGATTCCACCTCACGAGAGTCCTTATGGACGGCGGCAGCAGCCTTAATCTGCTCTATTAGGACACAGTCCAGAAAATGGGTATTGACTCGTCAAGAATCAAACCCACCAAAACTACCTTTAAAGGAGTAATACCTGGTGTAGAGGCCCACTACACGGGCTCAATCAAATTGGAGGTCATATTCGGTTCGCCGGACAACTTCCAAAGCAAAGACTTGATCTTCGACATCGTCCCTTTCTGTAGTGGCTATCACGCACTACTCGAACGAACTGCGTTTGCCCGCTTCAATGCGGTCCCGCATTATGCTTATCTAAAACTCAAAATGCCTGGACCACACGGTGTTATAACAGTTCATGGAAAAATGTATCGCTCCCTCCATACCGAGGAACATACTGCGGCCCTCGCAGCAGAAGTGCAGGTCGGCCTCATCAAGCAGAACTCCACATCGGCAGTCAAGCCAACGGACCCCGTCAAACGAGTTTGAACTACCCCACATAATGATAGTCTAGTTCGTCAGGAGCTCGACTAGCAATCCGACCTCTGTCTTCACCCCAACCAAGCAGCGGCGTATGTACCGCATGCTCATAACTACACACTAAAAGTACCATGGGTGACGATGGAGGCATATCCAGGATAAAAGTCCACAATACGGCTCAACCGTACCCGGACCCCAATCTATCTTTCTCTTAACTTTTTTCTTTATTTTTTCAGGTTCTTTACAACCCACATCACTCTTTTGATGGTGTCAAGGGCCCTTTTTCCGGCCCCTTATGAACACTTATTCATTAATCCTCTCAAAGGATTACACACCAAGATGAAAAGCAGCATAGATGTAAGGCAGAGTACCTAAAGGATCTCTCAAAGATCACCTCCCCCCTTGATATTAAATACCTGTACACAGCTTTCCCCTTGGCTCGGCATGTAAAATAGCCTCGATGCTTATAGCATTATTTGTACAAATACATTTTGATGTATCAATTAGACTATAATGGAAACAGTTCTTCGCCCAACTTATTTGGTACTGGCTTATCCCATATTCGGTATTTCTTCTTCTTTATCATCTGATTGTCGTGTACACCTAGGCTTGACCTAAATCGCCAGGAGCTCCATTCAGCCGTGTACATTTTTTACCATAAGTCCGAACACTTTCACAAGTACAATTCGGTGTCCTGAATCTAGCATTATATGCATCAGCTCCGAATCATGTCTTGGGTCAATAGTTGGGTTGCCCGGCTCCTGTGGTTACTACCTTACATTTCGATTATTCGGCTAAGGAAGTAAAGGGAGAACTACTGCTATTGTGTTTCTAGTTGGCCGGATAAACATCTGAGTAGAGAAAGCCGAAAACTGACTGTCATGATGCGGTGAGAGCTGGTCAGCTATTTGGTGACTCAGTACAAATCTCTTGCTATTTTTTCGTGTCACACGAAGGACCGGTTTTTACCTGGCCAGGTGTCTACAGCACCCGAGTTCGGATAGCCGACTAATACCAGGGGATGCGCCTACAATCTTATTGTCAAACACCTATGGCTAAGTGAGAGTGATAAAGCCGCATAGTCTGATTGCCATGTTCGCCGCACTAGCACCTCCTTCAAGGACCAAGTCATTGGGTTAAGTATGCTTTTGTGTTGTTCCGAACACCCTCGTAGTATCTACGCAAGGGGCTGAAGCCGACGACTGACCAACTCTCAGATTTAATAAATGGCCGCAATGGAGGATAAATAATTTCACAGGAGACAAGACTACAATTATATGAACGCTTTGTTTTCATTACAAAGTTCGGGCATCACAGATACATTCATTCAAACATGATATCCTTCAAACACAGGCCCTCTATAATGCGGGATCCTTCAAGAACGTCGTTGAAATATTTATCCGGCGTACAATGCTCCTTGCCTGCGGGCGATCCCTCGGTTGCAAGACTGGTGGCATTCATCTTCGCCCACTGTACCTTGACACGGGCGAAGGCCATCTAGGCACCTTCGATACAGACTGACCACTCTATAGCATCCAACCTTGGGCAGGCATCGACCAACCGCTTCACAAGCCCAAAGTAGCTATTTGGTATTTGGTTCGGCTGGCCAAAGAAGGACTATGACATCCTTCATGGCTAGTTCGGCCATCCTATGCAGCTCGGTCAGCTGTTTCAACTGATTGCTAAGGGGCAAGGGCTCCTCTGGCTCAAGGTACTGTGACCAGAATAGTTTCTCTGTTGCGCCCCCCTCTTCGGCTCGGAAGAACTCCGCAACATCTACAACACTTCGGGGCAGATCCGCAAACGCTCCTGGAGAACTCCAAATGCGTGTAAGAAAGGTATACTTTCTCCTTACGTACTTTCTCTGCATATTAAAATTCTTACCATCCGTGATCTTCTTCGCTTCGTGGACCTACTGATTGGCACCTTGGGCTTCAACCCGGGCCTCCTTCGCACTTTGGAGTGCCACAGCAAGTTCAGATTCTTGATCCGACACGTTGCGCTCCAAAGACTAACATTTTCTTATAGCATCTATGAGATCTAGTTGGACTTCACCCAACCTCTCCTCATGCTTTTTACAGGCGGTTCATTCCTCGTCCGCTTCCTTCTTGGCTTCGGCCAGCGCACTCTTGAGGGCTTCGACCTCAAACGTGTCATGTAACATCCCAATTTTCAATTTGGATGTTATACATAGATCATTGTATGCATATCATATTTATTCTTGCATTTTGGTTAAGATCCTAGAAATCTTAAGCAACTCAAGGACCCAAGGAGAGAGTTGGAGGTTTCAGAAAATCATATCTGAATTTATTTCAAATTTGAACAAAGGATCAATTTGAATTTATTATTTTTCTCTCCATTTATTTCCAATATTAAAAATAAATGAGAGAAGATAATATGACTTCTTCAAATTAAGAGAAATATTGGAGAAAGAAATTTAAAATCAAATTATGATTTTTCTGATATTTTATTTGAATTAGAAAAATATGCATTTTTTGAAAATTACATTTTTAGGCCAGAAAATGTTCACTTTGTTCTAAATATTTTATTTAGACGGAGAAAATTGTTTATGGCATTTTTAGATTTTTTAATATTTTATTAGAATTTTCTCTTCGGGCGAAAGTTATATATATAAAAAAGTTTTCCTCTCGAGTGGGTCAAAAGCCTAGCCGAGCCGGGCCGCTGTTGCCTCCCCCGCGCGAGCGCGTGCCGCCGTCGGACTCCACCCGAGCCGGACTCCGCCGCCGCCGCTGGACTCCACGCGAGCCGGGCTCCGCCGCCGCCGCCTTGCCCCCTCCCCCAAGGCACCTCCTCCCCCCCTTAAAAGCGCGTCCGAGGCCCCCCTGGAGCCCCACGCCACCGACACCGCCGCCCAAGCAGCCGTAGCCGCAGCGCCCCGCCGTCATATCACCATCGCCGCTGCCGTTCCCCATGCGCGCCGCCGCCGCCGCCGCCACCTCGCCCCGCACCCCATGCCACCGCTCACACCGTCGACCGACGCCGCCGCCGCACCGGATTTTGCCGTAGCCGCCGCCCGCCGCTGTTGACCCCGCCCGTTTGACCAGTCAGTTTTTCTTTGGTTAACCCCGTTTCTTTAGTTTCATCGTTTATTTTCTTATATCGGTTTTTCGTCGGTTTATTTTATTTAGCGGATGTTTGTCCGTTCGTTTGTTTTAAAGAATGATATTCGCGGGATTAGTTTAGACAGCGAACGTTCGTTCGCTTGTCTTTTTCTTTTAGTTTATTTTCGGCCAGGGACTTATCCACGATTATTTTTTATCGCGATTTAGCCGCTGATCTATAAACTAGTATAACTTTTTACCCGTTTATCCAAATTAGATGAAACCAGCGTCAAAATCTTTGTCTCGAACCCCTCTTTCCAGTTAACCAATTCGAACATTATTTTGGTACTGTAAAATTTGACTTTATTCCAGATTAGTAAACGATCTTGTTTCGTTCATATTTTGAGTTTCGTTGCTCCGTTTGAGTTGAATCTTTTTGCAAATCGTAGCTAATCACATGTACCTATGGTTAAGATCTAATTCAAATGTTAATATTGCTATTAGGTTTTGACTCTTGTTAGTTTAAGCCGTTTGTTTGTTTCTTGTTCGATTTGGATCTTTTCTCGATTTTTCTCGTGTTTCGTTTGAGTGATAGCTTATGTATGCTATTGTTTGTCTACCCTAGATTACCCGGAGTGCGCAGCTTGTAACTACGAATCTCTGGAGTCTGCAGATCATCAGCAAGGCAAGTTAAATTTTGATCATACTCTTTTATACCCAGTTTTTTACTACAGATTAGTTCTGCCCCTCAAATATTTGCATTGGTAGGATTGGGAACATGTGGTTTTGGTTATAGTGGTTGAGGTAGGAACCTAATACCTTTTTATCACCCCGAGAATATACGTTATGCTTATTATTGCTTAGCCATGCTCGTAGACGGGGATTGGATCGTGATTCACACATGGAAGTTTGAGAGTTATTTTAATCATGGGTGGCAACTTTAATATACATCTGGGTGGATTAGTTGAGGCACCTGGGGAACCCAGTGTTGTCTATTTTGGAAATCCCGAAGTACCCATGTGATTATCCTATGGAATGCCACCCAGGCTCAAAGAGATCATAAGATTATACATGCTAGAAACTTCCGTGTGCAGCCACAAGCCATTATGGGCTCAAGCATAGTTGAGTAAGTTGCGTTAGCTCTTGAAGAGGTAGACTAGCAGATATAGAGGGTTGTAGGTGGTACTGTCTACCCAGAGTAGAGAATCAATGCTTTAGAAAGACTATGTCTCGATCATCCGATCATGGATCCGGTCGAGTCTTGTGGGGAAAAGTGTGCAAACCTCCATAGAGTGTATAAACTAATCATGGTTAGTAGTGTCCCCAGTTATGGACATCTTGAGTATCTAGTACTTGAATCTATTGATGTGATCTCATCACGTTACTATAATTAATTTGATTTGGGTTAATGATGATACTTTTAATTGGGATCTGAGTTGGGGTTACCTTCTCAAATAATGGGCAACATGGGAGTAGTTAAATAAATTTATTACTTTGTTGTAGGAAAAAACTAGCTTTATGCAAAAGCATGAAACTTACAACCTCCACCAGCCAAATATTGCATGTAGATATAGTTCTTGCATTTTCATTGCTTTACAGTGTAACTATGCCAGCATATTCCATGTGCTGACCCGTTTCGGGCTGCAATGTCTTATGTTGTAGACTACTCAGACGATGAATAAGGTGCGATAGGTCGTTGTTTTGCACTCAGCTATGCCGTTGGAGTTAATGGACTCATTTACCTTTGAAGCTTCCGCAGTTATGTAGTTTAGATGGCCTTCAGCCATGATTTATTTATGTAATCATACTCCTTATGAGGACTCGATGTAATAAGTGTGTGTGATTGAATCGCTGTTATGATTCCCCGAGTACTGTGCGTGTCAGCATTACCAATCCAGGGATGACACTGATGCACAGAGACTTGACTGTTTGAGGTCTTGTCGCTACAAGATGGTATCAGAGCACACGCTGACTATAGGACGCGAACACTAGAATGAGCCACAAGATTTCTCTGCTCTACTCATTTCTAATTCTCCTCTCTTTCTACTCTATAGATGGCAGATCCCAGGAACAAGTTCACTCAGCCAGATGACGACACCTCTTTCGGAAAGCACTTGAAGGAAGTCACTAAGTATTTGATAATTGGACTACCAAGCTTCATGGGTACTTTCTCTACATCTGTACCGGAAGGGGAGCGCTGGAAGATCAAAGTCTGGATACCTCGGAGGACCTTTGCACCAACAATGGAGCCTATTGATTTCTACCTGGATGCCCCAAGTTGGAGTATTGGAAAGAGCATGGCCGCACATATCACCTTTGGATGCATATGTGAGGTGTATCACAAGGAGCTGGAGAATACCGTTTACCAGATATGTGGCCGCCGAGATGACAAATGGGAAAGGATTCGCACCAGGAGGGATGGATCAATTGCAGCTTACATTCAAGAGATGGGAGATCATATTCGTCGACAGGAGAATCAACAAATTACCCACATGAAGAAGATCAAGAAACTGGTGAGGAGAAACAACAAGCTGGAAGAGGAGATCAAGTTTACACGCGATGGATACAAGGAAGAGATTGCTATACTACTAGAGAAGAATGAAGACCTGAAGAAGAAGCTAGGAGTATTCATGGGAGAGCCCGCGCCAAAGAAGGAGAACAACCACCCAGGAGACTACATTATCATCGACGACACCGACTCCGACCCTGATAGTGATGATGACTACGTTGACGAGGCTGGAGCAGATATCATGGAATCTTCCTCTAACGAAAATTTCTAGACGACCACCATTGTAATTAGTAGTATTTTCCCTCCAAGTAGTAGCAATGATCGAGTTTGTAATCATAGGTTAGACCGCGTTGTGTGATCTTGTGTGCTATTGATCAAAGTGAAATTGATTGTGTTTGTCTCATTAGAATTATGGGTAGTGAATCTCTCTTAGACCCTAATTCTATTCTGTTTTCTCACCCCTTCTAACCCATCAGATGCCTCCGAGACATGACAATGGATTTTCCTTCCCACCGGAGCTCACTCAGTTGATCCAGCAACAGAATACCTTGATGTAGCTATTAGTTCAGAATCAGAACCAAGGCAACAACAACAACCCACCACCACCACCCCCTGTTGATCACCTATCCTGTTTCCTAAGGTTGAATTCGCCGATGTTCTCTAGTAGCGCCGAGCCGATTGTTGCAGATGATTGGCTCCGCAAGATTGGAAGAGAGATGACCACTGCAGGATGCACAGGTGCGGAGAGAGTGTGTTTTGCCGCACATCAGCTTGATGGACCCGCAGCATCATGGTGGGAGAATTTCACAGCCACTTACCCCATTGACACTGTTACATTGGATCAGTTTCAGCAGGCTTTCCACACTGCCCATGTTTCAGCAGGTGCTATGAGCATGAAGAAGCGTTATTTTTGCAACTTGTGCCAAGGAGGACGTTCAGTGGGCCAGTATGTGGATGAGTTTAGTAAGTTAGCATGTTATGCCCCTGATGACGTAGCTATAGATGCCGCTAAGCAGGAGAAGTTTCTAGAAGGACCTGAATGATGAGTTGAGCATGAAGTTGGTAGACAAGGCTCTTATGATTGAAGGCAAGCAGCAACAGATTGATAATCGCAAGAGGAAGTATGGACAGGGGAGGTACAGTTCAGGAGCTCAGCAGAAGCCCCGCTATTCCCCGTATTCAGGAGGACATACCCACAACCATGGAGGCCATAACCATGGAGGACACACGCACAATGGAGCAAGTTTGCACAACCATAGCGGCCCTAGGAATGGCAATGGGAATGGAGGAAGCAGCAGCCAGAATCGTTCCAACCCTTGAACACTAGCCAAGAGGGATCTGAGCCACATTACCTGTTTCAAGTGCCAAACGACCGGACATTATGCCACCGAATGTCCTGAAGCAAAGAATTGAAATGGCAATGGAGGTTCTGCCAAGAAGCCCAACCCCTTCACCAAAGGTCAAGTGAACCACATTAGCATAGAGGAGATTGAGGATCAACCCAACACAGTTGTCGGTAAGTTTTTGATTAATGCATTTACCGTGCTTGTTCTTTTTGATACTGGTGCATCGCATTCATACATATCAAGGGGATTTGTGGACAAGTTTAAATTGCCAACCCAAGCCCTTAGGTCACGAATGTTAGTAAGCTCGCCAGGAGCAGAGTATATGGCCAGCCGATGGTGTGATCGATTACCCTTAACCATTGGTAGCCATGTGTTTCCCTCTGACCTAATAGTTTTGGAGTCACAATGATTCGATATAATATTAGGCATGGATTGGTTATCAAAGTATGAAGGAAACATTGATTGTGCTAGTAAGTCGATATTCCTCACCACCCCAGAAGGAAGAAGGAGCAAGTATGTATCCCGACATGTGTCGAAGAGGACTCAAGTGAATTCCTTATCAGCAGTTGTACAGGAGGAAGTACCAGTGGTGAAGGATTACCCCGACGTATTTCCGGAGGAGTTACTAGGCATGCCACCAGATCGAGACATTGAGTTTTTGATTGAGCTCTTTCCAGTCACCGGTCCAATATCAAAGAGACCGTATTGGATGCCCGCACAAGATTTGGAAGAAATTAAGAAGTAGATAAAGGAGTTATTGGAAAAGGGTTACATTCGACCAACATCACCTTGGGGAGCCCTAGTGCTTCTAGTGGAGAAGAAGGATGGATCTTTAAGGATGGTTGTTGATTATCATGCGTTGAATGAAGTGGCGATCAAGAATAAATACCCTCTGCCGATGATCAATGATTTGTTTGACCAGTTGCAAGGAGCTAAAGTATTCTCTAAGATTGATCTTCGATCAGGTTATCACCAGTTGAAGATCCGAGAACGGGATATACCTAAGACAACTTTCCACAAGGTACGGGCTATATGAGTATACCGTTATGTCATTTGGTCTGACTAACGCGACTGCCTATTTCATGAATATGATGTAAAAAGTGTTTATGGAGTTTTTGGATAAGTTCGTCGTGGTGTTCATTGATGATATATTGGTATACTCAAAGAATAAAGAGGACCATATGGAGCATTTGCATTTGGTTCTTGAGAAGCTCAGAGAACATCAGTTGTATGCCAAGTTCAGCAAGTGTGAGTTTTGGTTAAAGGAAGTTGGATTTGTCGGACATGTTATATCCGGAGAAGGAATAGTAGTAGACCCTACCAAGGTTGCTTCTATGACCAAATGGGTGGCACCCACATCAGTTGGAGAGATCAGGAGTTTTCTTGGACTCGCAGGATATTATCGGAGGTTCATCGAGAATTTCTCCAGGATTGCAAAGCCCATGATGGAGTTAGTGAAGAAGGACACCAAGTTTAAATGGACTGAGGAGTGTGAAGCCAGTTTCCAGGAATTGAAGAAATGTTTGGTTACAACCCAAGTGTTGATTCTCCCATACCAACATAAGGATTATCAAGTATATTTCAACGCTTCACGTCGAGGACTTGGAGCAGTGCTTATGCAGGAAGGAAGAGTTGTTTCATATGCCTCATGACAGCTTAAACCTCATGAGATGAATTATGCTATGCATGATTTGGAGTTAGCAGTCGTAGTGCATGCGCTGAAGACATGGAGACATTTTCTCATCGGAAACCATTGTGAGGTATACACGGATCATAAGAGTTTGAAATATATCTTCACACAGAAGGAGTTGAACCTTAGGCAAAGGAGATGGTTTGAGCTCATCAAGGATTATGATATGAAATTGCACTATCATCCGGTAAAGGCCAATGTAGTAGCAGATGCGTTGAGCCGCAAGAGTTATGTTAACACGCTCATGACCAGATGATTACCTAAGGAGTTAGCAGATGATCTTCGAGAGCTATGTTTGGAGATAGTTCCGAGAGGTTATGTTGCAGCATTGGAAATTCTGTCCACTTTGATGGGTAAGATCAGAGAAGCCCAGAAGACTGACAAGGAGATTGCTGAGATTAAGGAAAGGATGAGTAAAGGAAAGGCTAAAGGATTTCATGAGGATGAGCACGACACTTTATGGTTTGAGGATCGCGTATATGTGCCTAATGACCCCGAGATCAGGAAGTTGATTCTGCAGGAGGCCCATGATTCGCCGTATTCAATTCACCCAGGAAACACTAAGATGTATCTGGATTTGAAGGAAAGTTTCTGGTGGACAGGAATGAAGAAGGATATTGCTGAGTATGTAGCAGTATGTGATGTATGTTAGAGAGTTAAGGCAGAACATTAGAAGCCAGCTGGATTGCTACAGCCATTGCCGATACCCAAATGGAAGTGGCGTAAAGTTGGCATGTATTTTATCACAAAACTCGTTCAGGCTATGACTCTATTTGGGTTGTAGTCGATCGTTTGACGAGCTCATTTCATCCCGGTGAAGACCACCTATACGAGTGCTAAGTTGGCAAAGATATACATGACCAGGATCGTATGTTTGCACGAAGTTCCGAGGACCATTGTATCAGATAGATGAACCCAGTTTACTTCAAAGTTTTGGAATCAGTTGCATGAAACTTTGGGTACCAGGCTAAAATTCAGTATAGCCTTTCATCCGCAGACAGATGGATAGACCGAGAGTGTCAATCAGATTCTGGAGGACATGTTGACAGCTTGTGTGCTAGATTATGGATCTAGTTGGGATGACAATTTGCCGTATGCAGAGTTCTCTTATAACTATAGTTATCAAGCCAGTTTGAAGATGGCCCCTTTCAGATATTTGTACAGAAGGAGGTGCAGGACACCGTTATCGTGGGATGAAGTTGGAGACCGAAATTTGTTCGGACCAGATTTAATCAAAGACTCTCAAGAGAAGGTTAAGTTGATTCGCGACAAACTCAAGGTAGCCCAGTCCAGGCAAAAGAGTTATGCGGATTCTAAACGCAAGGAGACAGAGTATATATTCGAGTGTCCCCGCTTCGAGGAGTAAAGCATTTTGGAGTCAAGGGAAAGCTAGCACCACGTTTTGTGGGACCGTACAGAGTTTTGGAACGTACGGGAGAAGTTGCATACAAGCTAGAATTGCCGGAAGGATTGTCGGGAGTTCACGATGTGCTTCACGTTTCCTAGTTGAAGAAGTGCCACACAGAGATGGACGATATTCCTCTGAGTGATACCGTGCCACTAGAAGCAATTCAGTTAGACAGTGATTTGACCTATGAAGAGAAGCCAGTCAAGATTCTCGAGTTTTCCAGCCGAGTAACTCGCAGCAAGGTTATCAAGTTTTGCAAAGTTCAGTGGAGCCACCATACTGAGGAGGAAGCCACCTGGGAGCGAGAAGAAGACCTCCGTAGAGACCACCCAAACCTTTTTGCTCACCAACCCGAATCTCGAGGGCGAGATTCATCTTAAGGGGGGTAGGTTTGTAACATCCCAATTTTCAATTTGTATGTTATACATAGATCATCCTATCCATATCATATTTATTCTTGCATTTTGGTTGAGATCCTAGAAATCTTAAGCAACTCAAGGACCCAAGGAGAGAGTTGGAGGTTTCACAAAATCATATTTGAATTTATTTCAGATTTGAAGAAAGGATCAATTTGATTTTATTATTTTTCTCTCCAATTATTTCCAATATTAAAAATAAATGAGAGAACATAATATGACTTCTTCCAATTAAGAGAAATATTGGAGAAAGAAATTTAAAATCAAATTATGTTTTTTCTGATATTTTATTTGCTATTTTATTTGAATTAGAAAAATATGCATTTTTGAAAATTGCATTTTTAGGCCAGAAAAATGTTCACTTTGTTCTAAATATTTTATTTAGATGGCGATAATTGTTTTTGGCATTTTTAGAATTTTTATATATTTTATCAGGATTTTCTCTTCGGGTGAAAGTTATATAAAAAAAGTTTTCCGCGCGACTGGGCCAAAGGCCCGGCCGAGCCGGGCCAACGCCGCCTTCCCCCACGTGAGCCCGTGCAGCCGCTGGACTCCACCGCCGCCGCCTTGCCCCTCCCCAAGGCACCTTCCCCCACCCCTATAAAAGCGTGACCCCCCTGGAGTCCCACATCGCCGACGCTGCCTCCCAAGCAGCCGCAGCCACAGCGCCCCGCTGCCACATCGCCGCCGCCGCTGTCGCAACGCTTCATCGCCGCTGCCGTTCCCCATGCACGCCGCCACCGCCACCACCTCACCCCGCACCTCGCGACACCGCCCGCGCCGTCGACCGCCGCCGTAGACCCACCTCACCCCGGATTTCGCCGGAGCCGCCGCCCGCCGCCGTAGACCCACCTGTTTGAATGGTCGGTTTTTCTTCGGTTAACCCCGGTTTTTTAGTTCGCGGTTTATTTTCTTAGATCGGTTTTTCGTTGGTTTATTTTATTTAGCGGACGTTTGTCCGTTCGTTCATTTTAAGGAACGATATTCGCCGGATTAGTTCAGACAACATACGTTCGTTCCCTAGTCTTTTTCTTTTTAGTTTATTTTCGGCAAGGGACTTATCTGTGATTATTTTTATCACGATTTAGCCCCTCATCTTTAAACTAGTATAACTTTTTACCCATTTATCCAAATTAGATGAAACCAGCACCAAAATTTTCGCCTCGGACCCCTCTTTCCAGTTAACCAATTTGAACATTATTTTGGAACTATAAAATTTGAATTTAGTCCATATTAGTAAACGATCTGGTTTCGTTCATATTTTGAGTTTTTTGCTCCGTTTGAGTTGAATCTTTTTGCAAATCGTAACTAATCACATCTACCTACTCTTAAGATGTAATTCACATGTTAGTATTGCTGTTAGGTTTTGACTCTTGTTAGTTTAAGCCATTTGCTTGTTTCTTGTTCGATTTGGATCTTTTCTCGGTTTTTCTCGTGTTTCGTTTGAGTGATTGCTTATGTATGCTATTTTTGTCTACGCTAGATTACCCGTAGTGTGAAGCTTGTTACTACGAATCTCTAGAGTTTGCAGATCGTCGGCAAGGCAAGTTACACTTTGATCATACTCTTTTATACCCAGTTTTTTTACTATGCATTAGTTCTACCCCTCAAATATTTGCATTAGTAGGATTGGGAACATGTGGTTTTGGTTGTAGTGCTTTAGGTAGGAACCTAATACCTTTTTATCACCCCGGGAATATATGTTATACTTATTATTGCTTAGCCATGCTCATGGACGGGGATTTTATCGTGATTCACACATGGAAGTTTGAGAGTTATTTTAATCATGGATAACATTAAGGTGGCAACTATAATATATATCTGGGTGGATTGGTTGAGGCACCTGGGGAACCCAGTGTTGTCTGTTTTGGAAATCCCGGAGTACCCATGTGATTATCCTATGGAATGCCACCCAGACTCAAAGGGATCATAAGATTATTCATGCTAGAAACTTCCGTGTGCAGCCACAAGCCATTATGGGCTCTAGCATAGTTGAGTAAGTTGCGTGAGCTCTTGAAGAGGTAGACTAGCAGATGTAGAGGGTTGTAGGTGGTACTGTCTACCCGGAGTAGAGAGATAATGCTTTAGAAAGACTATGCGGTCGAGTCTTGTGGGGAAAAGTGCGCAAACCTTTGCAGAGTGTATAAACTAATCATGGTTACTAGTGTCCCCGGTTATGGACATCTTGAGTATCTTGTACTTGAATCTATTGATGTGATCTCATCACGTTAGTCTAATTAATTTGATTTGGGTTAGTGATGATACTTTTAATTGGGATCTGAGTTGGGGTTACCTTCTCAAATATTGGGCAACATGGGAGTAGTTAAATAAATTTATTCCTTTGTTGTAGGGAAAAACTAGCTTTATGCAAAACCATGAAACTTACAGCCTCCACCAGCCAAATATTGCATGTAGATATAGTTCTTGCATTTTCATTGCTTTATAGTGTAACTATGCCAGCATATTCCATGTGCTGACCCATTTCGGGCTGCAACATCTTATGTTGTAGACTACTCAAATGATGAATAAGGTGCGATAGGTCATTGTTTTGCACTCAGCTATGCCGTTGGAGTTGATGGACTCATTTACCTTCGAAGCTTCCGCAATTATGTAGTTTAGATGGCCTTCAGCCATGATTTATTTATGTAATCATACTCCTTATGAGGACTCAATGTAATAAGTGTGTGATTGAATCTCTGTTATAGTTCCTCGAGTACTGTGTGTGTCAGCATTACCGATCCAGGGATGACACTGATGCACAGAAACTTGACTATTTGAGGTCTGGTCGCTACATGTCAGCCATGGGCATAAAAATAAAGCTCAGTCAAATACCAGATTGGAACTCATATCAGTTCAGGTATGCTTCGATACAATATACCTTGTTTTTCCTCCAGCCTCCGCTTTAGTTCGGAGACTTCGACCGCATGTGAGGCTGCCGCCAGCTTCGCAGCCTGCTCATCCAAGTAGACATATATGTTAGCTCCAGTGAAGTATTAGTCGATCCTCTGTTCGACCCTTCTTTGGGAAACACAGAACAGAGTCTCAGGGGCTACTATCTATATACATATATTCCTTTTGTAAATAACCAACAATATATTACTTCACATACCTCAAAGCTTGTTAGAAGGCTGTTATAGGCTTGGTTCAATCCTCTTTTAGCGGACCGAACCTTTACAACCACCGTACCCATAAGGGTACGGTGCTCCTCAACAATGGAAGCACCTTGAAGCGCTTCCATCAGAGTGTCGGGCACCTCTGGATTGATAGAGGATGCCAGGGGAGATGGCACACCCCCTTCCCTTGAAGAAGGATGTTGGTCCGATTCCGGAGCCGTATGGGTCTCCAGAATAATATTCGGTTGGGGGGAGAATTGAGCGTTGCCCACACCACGGGTGTCCATGGGGGTGGATTTCCCCTCTCTTTGGCAACAGAGGTATTACCCTCAGTTGCTGCCTTCACGGCCTCCCGAGACAACACTTCGATGTTATCCTGGGTAGTGGGAGGAGAGATCTGTGGAGGCGAATCGCTCTCCATCGCATTCGTCCCTAGTGAGTTCCCAGATGACAATGATCGTTGGGGGAGATTGCAAGCCGGGCTATAATGCACACTTCAGTATGACAAAATAATAAGGTATAAAAATGGATGTGTATATGGTGTCTTCGGATACTTACGATTCAACCGAAGGCTTCGGGCTGAGGCGCCGCTTTGGGGTGGCGTCGGCATCCGCTTCGGAATCATCCGAAAACGAGGGTTTCCCCTTCTTGGCCGCCTCTGCCTCCAGTTCCATGGAAGCCCCCCTTTTCTTCTTCCCTCGCACCCTTGGGGAGAGAGTCGCTCTCTTCCTCCTCTATGTCTTTGTCATTGGAGGAAGAGGCTTCTGAGTCTTCGGACATGGCATCCAAAATACCTTTATGACGGAGGCCACCTCTAGTCTCCTTGCCCTTCTTTTTGGCCTTCTTCTTCGGCGCCCGATATGGCATCAGAACCAGCATCTTGACCAACAAGGGAGAGGCCTGGTCCTCGGGCAGCAGAGCCGGACATTTGATCTGCTCCGCTTCTCTGTCCAGCCCTGTGGGAATCAGAAAGTTCAGTATGCCCCTTGTATTTGCAAATAAAAGTTATCATAATAACTTACGGGAGTGCGGCACGTGCGCTGTCATAGCCGCGGTCTTTGGTTATCTCTGGCCACGACTTTTGGGTCTTGAAGAGTAGTTTCCATATGTCTTTGTACGTCGTGCCGAAGAACTACCGCAGAGTCCGAGGACCGGCCGGGTTGAATTCCCACATATATTGAGTCCGGCATTGACAGGGGAGAATCCGACGAAAAAGCATCACCTGGATCACGCTGGCTAGGCTGGTGTTCTTGTTTATCACGCCCTTGACGCGGCTCTCCAGTGCCGTCACCTCGTCAGGTCATTCCCAATCCAAACCCTTATTAATCTAGGATGTAAGCCGCATCAGGGGCCCAGATTTGAACTCAGGAGCAGTGGCCCATGCGGCGTCGCGGGGTTCCGTGATGTAGAACCACCCCCACTGCCATCCTTTCCTGCTCTCCATGAAGGTCCCCTTTGGCCAGTTGACGTTGGGGAGGTTACTCACCATGGCGCCACTGCACTCCGCGTGTTGGCCCTCGACCACCTTGGGCTTCACACTGAAGACCTTAAGCCATAGGCCGAAGTGGGGGGGGGGGAGGAATGCCTCGCACACAACGATAAACACCGAAAGATTGAGGAAGAATTTGGGGCTAGATCATGAAAATCTAGCCCATTGTAGAACATGAGACCGCGGATGAAAGGATGAAGGGGAAACCCTAGTCCGCAAAGGAAATGAGGGATGAACACTACCCTTTCATTGAGCTCCGGAGTGGGGATTATCTGCTTTTTAGCAGGGAGGCGATGGACTATGTCCGTGGCCAAATACCTAGCTTCCTGGAGCTTCGTGATGTTCTCCTTTGTAACAGAGGAGGCCATCCATTTGCCCTGCGCTCTAGATCCATACATGGCTAGGAGTGGTTGGTGCCGATGGAAGGGATTGAGACTTGGGCGCTGGAGCTCGAATGACGGATAGGCAGAGGAGGAAGAAGGCGTGGGGTAAAAAGATGGATCCTTATCTTCGTATAAAGGCAGTGGATGTCAAGCGCCCCCTCACAAGCCTTAAATCTCGCTTGTTCCCAAGGGGATGTGTGAATGGCACGGTTGGATAACCCAAGCCCCTGTTTATGAAAATCCCGTGATAAGGGGACATGATCTCTGCTTTGACAAGCGTGTCAATGACTGTGCCTCGAAATATGAAACGAGGCTGTGAAACGGTTCGAAATGCTAACAAGGCCAGGAGCCTCGTAGCACAACTCGCCTATGGATGTGGCTTATTTCAAATATTTTTGGCTCTTACATCTTAAGGCTTTAATTGTTTAATAAAAGCCTGATACAACTGTTTTACATGGAGGACCGTGTTGGAGTATTCGGAGAAGGAACCCGCCTTGCAATGCCGAAGACAATCTGCGTGCCGGATACATCATTATTGAAGCCTGGTTTAGGGGCTACTGAGGGAGTCCTGGACTAAGGGGTCCTCGGTCGTCCGGGCCTTATGACTTGGGCCGAACTGGTGGGCCATGAAGACACAAGATAGAAGGACCTCCACCGTGTCCGGATGGGACTCTCCCTTGCGTGGGTGGCAAGCTTGGCGTTCGGATCATGTACCTTCCTTTCTATGTAACCGACTCTGTACAACCCTAGATCCCTTCGGTGTCTATTTAAAACGGAGGGCTTAGTCCATAGGCGAGAGCACAATCATACATGCTAGACATCTACGGTTTAGCCATTACGGTCTTGAGGTAGATCAACTCTTGTAACCCCTATACTCATCAAAGTCAATCAAGCAGGAAGTAGGGTCTTACCTCCATTAAGAGGGCCCGAACCTGGGTAAACATCGTGTCCCCTGCCTCCTTGTTACCTTCGATCCTTAGACGCACAGTTCTGGACCGCCTACCCGAGATCTGCCGGTTTTGAGACCGACACCTGTCCCGACCGGACGCCCGAAAACGAGAGGATGCACCAACTCTCACGGCTAAATCGTACACTACACACCGTCTCTCTGTATGAGTAGGTCGATGTGTCGCTCTCTCTAACACACACATGCTGTTAAACACACACACACACACACGCACACACAGGTTCATAGAATAGGAATATTGTGCGAGTGCAAAGCCACATGAAGTGAGATACAAATGGAGTACGTACAAGAAGAGAAGAGGTGACGAATATTCCATCAAACCTAGACTAGGAGTAGTACTCCCTCCGTATAGGTGTTAAGTCATCTTACGAATAAGGATCGACGTTGGTACTAAGAGCATAAGTTTTGTATTGATTTCTAAGCCTTCTCACAACTTTGTCTTCAGCTCCCCTGTAATTTTATTTGTCCATCTATTATCTTTGATTAAAAAACTGGTGTGGACTAAAAACCCGGATGGACGTAGTAGCCCTACATTTTTATTTACTCTGCATATTAGATTTGACTGAATTCAAACTTTCTAAAGTTTGACCAAGTTTAGTCCGAACACAACAAACCATAATTACTGAGATAGGGCAAACTGTACATACTCTCAAACCTTTCCGATAATTGAAATTAAAATTCTTTATTTGTACACACTCTCACACGTTTCTGATAATTTGGCGCATGTGTGGTTGTTCACTTAAGGGAGGGTAGTGTGCCGCACGTGAAGGATAGGAAGTATGACTAGGATGCGTGGATCGTTAATTCATCGGAATTACTAGTAGTTTTCTTCACTGGTACGTTAAATAAAGGGAAAAGGCTTCAAAACACTCGGATGATTTGGTGCCTTCTTCAGCCGCTTCCGGCGTCGTCCGATCCCATGCAATCCTGTGGTGTTGAGCGCTCATGTGTCCCTGGCCTAAAGGTCCCCCACGTGAAGGTAGCTCATGCATACTGACATCTAGCCGCGTGTGTGGAGTAGAAAGCATCAAATGTGGATTGCAAAACACCTCTTCTAGACGTTCATTATGGGGTGCTGGTTGCATTTGGTACTAGCAAGCTCGATCAGCACATCTTGCAGACGAGCACCATGCCGCTGGTGTTCCGCGTCGACGTGCCTCTGCTGGTTGTGTTTGCTGAACACCATCATTGCCAGTTTGATGCGCCCGATGACAGCCACTCGCCCTTTCCTCTCATAGCACATACCACTCGTCTTAACGTCTTTGACGATGCCAACGCAACGGTCGTCGTGGCCACCGAAGCATGACATTGTAGCATCAGAGGAGAACTCGGGCTGCCGTCACAGCACAACGCCGTCGTCGACGAAGCACTCGAAGCACGTCATCGAAGTAGCTGGACCGTCGTGGCAGCATTGCCGTTGCAACATCATCGAAGCAGCCAGGCATTGCTGCAGTGTTGCTGCGGTCGTCGAAGTACGGCGTCACGGGATTGCCATGATAGTTAGAAGCACGCCATCACTGCATCATCGAAGCAGCCAGGCCTTCGTTGCAGTGTTGCTACTGTCATCAATGCACGACATCGCAGGATTGCCGCGATCGTCATGCCGTCACCGTAGCCATCGAAGCACGACATTACATCACCATCAAAGCAGCCGGCCTGCCATTGCAGCATCGACACGGCCGACAAAGCACACCAGACCGTTTGAAGCATGACGGTCGCCGTGTACGTCAAACTATGTCGCCGCAACATCATTGAAGCAGTCGAGCCATCGTCAGAACAACACTGCTCGCGGTCATCTCGGCTTGGATCGCCTGTGGCAACACTACTCAAAGTACGAACTCTAGTATAGATCGAACAGAAAAAATAGCTTTGTGTTATTTTAGTATGAACTCTTGAATAGATCAAACAAAAAGAATAGCCTAGAGCTGGTTTCATGACCTACAGACAATTCTTCTCTTTTGTTCTCCGCTAATAGGAACTTAGGAGTGATTCTTTATTGCACTTTGAGGGATAATCATATGATCCAACTATGTTCGCATTGTACTTTGAGGGATAATCATATGATCCAACTATGTTAGCATTGTTGAGAGGTTGCACTAACGAAAGTACGGACCCTAGGCCTCATTTTTAAGCATTGCAACACCGTTTTTGTGCCCATTTACAATTTGCTACCTTGCTGTTTTTATTTATTCAGATTATAAAAATATATTTCTACCATCCATATTACACCTTTATCACCATCTCTTCGCCGAACTAGTGCACCTATACAATTTGCCATTGTATTGGGTGTGTTGGGGACACAAGATATTTCTTGTATTTGGTTGCAGGGTGTTTTGAGAGAGACCATCTTCATACTACACCTCTCATGGATTGATGTAGAGTTATGGTTACAAGAATAAAGTTGCGTAGTAGACATCATCTACAACTCTAAGATTGGAGGCCCAACACGTATCTACAAGAATAAAGTTGCATAGTAGACATCATCTACATGAGAGAACGATATTCTATTTGTACTTGTGTGTGTGCGAGAGAGAGAGAGAGAGAGAGAGAGAGCAGCATCCGTAACAGAACAACCATCTCTCTCAATTCGTCCGTCCCTCACATGATCGCATGTAACACATGCATCAATGCTCACATTTTGACAACCTCACCCGACCCATGCCCACCTCAAGGCCCGCACATCACTCTCTATCTCGCACGCGAAATCTCTTAGTGAAAACCCTATTTAGCATGTACCTTTTCATCACATACACACACATTCCTCTCCATAGGTTTGATTTCTCTCAATATCACACATACACAGACACACACACACAAACACACACACACACACACACACACACTGCACACACACTCCCCCCTCCCCTGAGCACACAATTCATCCCCATCCAAGGTTATATGGCGACCAATCTTGCTTGTGCTTCTCTGCACCCCAGCATGCACGCCACCTCAATCTTCAAAGAGGGCATCGAGGAGATCGAAGACGGCGACCACACTGCACTAGAGAATGCGGGGCCATTTGGAAGCAGGATGATGTGACGATGGCTGACTGACTCCTCCCCCCCCCCTCTCTCCCGCACAAAATTACCAATCCCTCTCTCTCCCACACAAAATTATCAATCCCTCAACCCACGAGATCCTTCCCGTCTCCTCCATGTTTTTCCAGCTCTCTCATCAAACTTGTTGTCTCTTCTCCTTCCACGTGTACAAAATCCAGATGCACACGCATCTCATGTATATTACATGTCTCCATCTTTCTCACAGACCTAACTTCTTCCACTCTCTTTCTCTCTCTATCTCTCTCTCTCATTAGGTTTGTCTCCTACTCTCTCGCCCACATACATCCAATCTTTTCCACCCTATCTGCTCCATCTTCGCAAGCTCTCTCTACACATTTCATTCACACATTGGGATGTGTTAAAAATGTTGCTTTTATAATGGATGATGTAGAGTTATGGTTGGTTTTGTTGCTTCCTATAAAGTAATAACTACGAAATGCATTTAGATTTGCATTTGACTGGGATTATGTGAGTTTGAGCATATTGTGAAGTACTATAGACCTCGTATACACCTTGGAATTCAACAATAATTCTAACTATTGAATTGTATAGACCATTATATTCGAAGTCAGTAGCCTAATATATTCATTTCACAATTACAAGAAATGATTAATTCACTACAAACTAAGAAAACAAATGTGTACCCCCTCCGTTTTTATTTAAGTCTGCGTATTAGCATTGGTCAAAGTCAAGTTTTGTAAACTCTCACAAAGTTTATAAAAAACATTAACATATACAATAAAAAATAAATACCATTAGATTCGTTATTGAATTTACTTTCACATCATACATAGTTGTTATGGTAAATGATTATATTTTTCTATAAACTTGGTCAAACTTTAGGAAGTTTGACTTCAGTAAAACCTACTATGTAGAGTTAATAAAAATGGAGGGAGTACTAGTAGTTACTACTACTACTAACTACTAGTACTACTCGTTAGTTGCTTATCCCAATCACCCAACACGCCACACGGGGAGTTCAGTGCCACAAAATTTTGAGGTCGGCGGGAAAATCTCCCGCGACCCTGATTCGAGCAGTGCGAAGTTACCATCATCCGCTTTGGAACAGGCCTACGGATGATGCTTGGTAGGGGGCTGTTTTGGTAACATCAGGTTCACCCTACCCAGCCAACCCCACACCGGCACCTAGAGTAGTACACCTGAATACTCCCCATTTTCTATCCCCACCGCAAAATGGACTTCTCCACGACACCGCAGCCTTTGTGCTCCTCCCCTTCTACATCGGCGCACTCGTCCACCGCAACGCATCTGTCTCATCCCTGACACCGTACGCCGCACTGGAGTCGGTCCACCGTTGACCTCGTACACGGAGCCTGTTCCCCAGCACCATCTTCCACGGTCTAGGATCTGCTTCCCAGAAGCCGACACCAAGCACAGAAGCACCACCGTCATGGTCAATGAACTGGCTCCCGTTTCCGACCATGATGCAAAGAGGCCGCCGTGACCATCGTACTCCTCCTCGATTGGTAATGTGTGTATTGAATCTCTTAGCAGTACATGTGCGGTTCCAATTTTGTTCATACCTACCCTTCAAATTTCCTGGTTGCTATTGTTCCCGTAAAAGTAATTGGTTATAGCCCCCATTGTCCAACAAAATATCACCTTGTAATTGTGTGTCGCTCCTGTATCGCGATGTGCTTGGGTAGGTTCTTCATCTGCAACCAGTAGTGTGGCAAATGATGGAAAATATTTTAGAGCTAGAAAGATGCCCATAGCATTGCACGGAACATCAAGATGGATTTTTATGAGTAGTTTATCTTGTGGGAGAAAAGTATGAATGAGGGAAGGCCTTGTTTGCAAATGTGGAGAGGGGTGTGGGTATCTTTTTGCAAAATTGCCATAGTTCCCTTCCTATCCGTCGGATATTAATTGGACGGCCTATATTGTAGGATGGCAGACACACCATCATCACCAACTCCGTTTTTTATAAGAGTAAGATAAGATATAAATATAAATATAAAATAAATATAAGAGTAGAGAAGAGAGTAGAGATAGCATGGACGTCCGGAAAGGATCGCGCGCGCGCAGGAAAAAGAGGCCAGGCGCGCGCAAGTTTTTTGCGCGTGGCGTCTGACACGCTTTATAAAATCCAACGCCCTCCCACCGCTCTGCGCCTTGCCACCGCTCTGTGCCTCACCACCGCTCTCTCCCCGCTCTTTCTCGCCTCGCCGCCGTGTTGCCGTGAAACTTGGGGATACCGCGGCGTCCGCTCGCGACCCACCGTGTCTTCTTCGCCGATATCCGGTTCCGCGAGACGCGCCTCTCCCTCGGCACTTTCGACAACGCCCATGAGGCCGCCCGCGCGTATGACGCGGTGGCGTGATGCCTCCGGTGGCCTCATAGAACATTGAAGTTCCCCAATGTGCCGACACGGGAGCGGGCGTAGGAGCTTGCGCCTCCCCTGCGACTTATCACCGACAAGGATCGTCGCGACAATGAAAGGCGGGAGCACCATCTTGGCATCACTGAGATGGACGAGGAAGCCATAGAGCTGTGGCACCAACACTTCCCGCAGGACATCATCAATGAGCACGAGTTCTACGCGCAAAGGAGGGCGGAGAGGGACAAGAGGAGGGCGGAGCGAGCTGCCTATCGCGAGGACAAGCGTACGCAAAAGGCGGCTGCGCAATTCAACATCAAGCTAGGAGCAACGTCGCCTTGGGATTCCGACGACGATCGGTATCTTGCCGCTTATGTTGAGACGTCGGAGGAGGACATCACCGAGTCGGACAATGAGGAGTAGTTGAACTATCTATTTTTCTATCTATCTATGTTATATCTATGCTGAGAACTATCTATGTATCTATCTATGCCAGTATCGACCCAGAGTCGAATGTGTATCGAGTCAGAGTAGAAAGGAGAAAAAAATATAGCGCATCTGTTGGAGCGGCGTGCACGTGCAATTTTTTGAAGCGGCTGCTGGAGCCAGCACTCCGAGGCTCGCAAAAACTGGCTATTCTGGCGCTGTAAATGCTTTTTAACATGCCGTGCGTTGCGCTTTTGTTGGAGATGCTCTAACATGGTAGATGAGTGCTTTAATGTTGCCCTCAAGATGCGTGAGTATTACTATATTTTTCTTCCCATGATGAGATTTTAAGACCACGAGTGCGAACATGCAAAGGAGCAATGGAGACCAAACACGGAATATTGGGGACATCTTCAAGGAACATGGGAAGTTAAAGAGGAGCTGCACCGAACCTGTAAAACGAGCTTTGGTAAGTAACACCCTTTCAATAACTTCTGTTTAGCCTCGTGTTCTTTGATGTGTATATGTTGTAATTTCTGTTTCTCTTAGCCTTGTGTTCTTCGATGTGTAATAAGAAGAGTCTTAATCGTCCTAATGCTTTCATTTTTAGCTCGATGTAGGAAGTGGGTGTTCTCACCTTAGAGTCTATTTTTATATTTATCCTTTCGAATTCACTTCTGCGAGTCCTATTTATCTGTCTTCTACTAATTGGATTTGGGTTGCTATGAGTATTGATCTAAAAAATAAGTTACTTCATGCTAGGATGCAGTTCCTGCGGAGGGAAGTATGGTCAACCTTGAGATCGTGTTTCCAAAATGAGGCTGGATTACACACAAGGTGCTCGTTCCCTAATGATGATGGATTAGACAGAATGTGCAAATTCCCAGATGGTGTTGGATTACACACTAGCCAAGTGGAGTCGTCAACTGTTTGTGTCCTTGTTGCTCTAGTAAGGCTGAAAGAAAGCGTGCAACAACCCTTGAGAATGTAGCTGAGTTCCTGAAGAAGCGAAAACAGCAATCAGATGTTCTCTTCACTCAAGCCAAAGAAGAGATGGAATAAGCCAGAAAGAAGCTAGCAGAGGCAGAGCAGGCTAGGCGTCTCCTACTATCTAAAACTGTTGTCAATACAAATTTTCCTTCATTATAGCTAGGTTCAAATACTTATGCTGTCAGCGTGCCTGTTGTGATGTCCGTGCATCTACTGATGTGGCACAAAATAAAAAAAATCGGGTCATGTAATAATAGCAATTACTTTCCAAACAATAACAAACGAACCATTGGACATGCTATAGTTCACACGCAAGCCCAACATTCCAAGTTCAACTTCCATATCAAACTCATGTTCATAGATATCTGCACATTCATAGATAATGCCTAGTTCCTACTACCAGTGGAAGCACAACAAGTCAAGACCATAATAATTAATTATATTTTGGACATTTTTTGACTAAACGCGAATAACTTCTGGAGCCAGGTATAATATTTCTAATGCCGGTCGTGGCTAGGGTCCACGATGTTTCGAGCCAACCCGGGCAACACACCGGGTGTCTGCCGGCGACGCGGTGGTCGTAGCATTCCTGGGTCCCGAGTGGAGGCGGCTCCCGACCTTGGTGTCGGTGGTGGCCACCCAACCGTCTTTTATGCCGGAGAACTCGTCCTCCTGCTCACCGGATGCTATGGAGAGTATGTTGAAAATGGTGCAAGGAGGATATGGAGAGCGACAGTGTGGTGCGGTTCTTGCCAAGCGTCTGGCCTCGTTTAAATAGCGGGCGGACGAGAGTAGCCAACCGGTGTTGTGTTCTACAATGCCGATCGGCTCGTGGAAGGACGTGTTGCCGGCACACGCGCGGATTCAATGGAGGCAGGCGGGGCAGTCTGAAGCCGGTTGCATGCGGTGAGGAGGCGTGTTCAGCCTGGCCTGCAGTGAATGAGGCCCTCTTGGCCGGCGCGCCGGTTCAATACCTGCGCTATGAGAGGTCGCATCCGTGTCAGAGAAATCACTAGCTCCAGTTCTATTTTGTTTGGGTATAACAAAATCTCGTTTTTCATTCACATTTTACAAGTAAAATTCGTGGACAAACTTTGACCCAAAATACGATGGGACTAGTAAACCAGGACGGAGGTAGTAGTTATGAATTCCATTTTTGCTCCATACCAATCGTTCTAAAAACTAGTACTTATACGTGCCATTGAAAATTGGAACTCTTACCCCGCTAAAAAAAGATATTTTAAACGTGGCTACTCGATCAGTGGCGACTGGCGAGCCACCGCCTCCAGGTCGTTCACCTGTGGTCCCGACCATCAACTCCTACGGGTCAAATTATCATGCAAGCTGACTATTCCTACAAAGGTGCGGTCCACCATGTACTACCCGGTACCCGCACATGCAGCAATCGTGTACCTAGGGTTTTAGGGTTTATTTGTTTACGGTGCCTATATGTAACTCTCATGTGTGCGAGATAGCGAGAGACGGACTGTGTGTTTGCACCTCTTCTCTTCGTATATGTACTCCACAGTTTGTCTGGTGTCCAAAAAATTATACAGTAGTAATAACTAGAAATGTGTCAATGCGTTGCCACACGATCAAAGTATATTAATACATATTCACCGATTTGATAGAAAAGAGTCTAGTTTTGAAATATGTATATCAGTAAAGAAAATGTTATGTTTCACTCAAAATATATTCCTTTGGCGATTTTGATGAGATAAGGGAGGAATGTGGTTGGTTTCAAGATTCGAGAAGTGGTATATCTCTACTCTTATAAAATACAAAGTTGGTGATGATGGAGTGCCTGCCATCCTGCAATATAGGTCGTCCGATTTATATCTGACGGATAGGAAGGAAACTATGGCAATTTTGCGAAAAGATACCCACACACCTCTCCACATTTGCAAATAAGGCCTTCCCTCGTTCATCATTATCTCCCACAAGATAAACTACTCATACAAATGCATCTTGATGTTCTGTGCAACGCATGGGCATATTGCTAGTTGTTGCAAAAAGCCCATGTTTGTGTGTGTGTGGTGTGTGTGTGTGTGTGAGAGAGAGAGAGGACGAGGGCAGAGTGCGTGTGTGACAAAGACACAAAGAGTGTGTGTGCGAGAGGTATCACTATAAATGAGGTGATAGTGTGTATGTGCACGATCGAGAGGGCATGTCTCAAGATGGGACGAAAAATCTACATAGATACAAGGAGCGCGAGAGATACATGTACGAGATAGTGTGAAGCAAGAGTGTGTGGGTGTATAAACCTATCTGGATGCTACTCGATCAATGTTTGTGAGAGAAATACGAGTTGGGGTGCGAAAGCGAGTGTTTTGTGTGTCCATGAGAGAGATGGTAGTCGGGAAGGGGAGTGGAATCAGGAGTTGTGTGTGTGTGTGAGTGAGAGAGAGAGAGAGAGAGAGAAAGGAGGGGGCATTTGTGCAATCAGTAGACAAATGAATGATGTCAGATTTATAACTGAGATGAAGATAGAAAGGAGACCACAACAAACTTTGTGTGTGCGGGAGAGAGTAATTTTAGTGGTAGGAGTCATATCTAGAGAGATATGAGGTGCGTGAGAGAACCCTGGTGAGAAAAAGACAAAGTGAAAGACGAGTGAGAGTGTGTGTGTGTGGCGGTGAAAAAGAGAGCTTAGGTACCTAGTGATACTAGAGAATGACAGAGACATGAGAGATAATGAAAACCGTGTAATGTATAATGATAGTGAGAGTGTGACACTTCTCAAGGGAGATGTCGAGAGACCATGTTTGCGAAAATATAGGAGAAACATGAAGTGAGCGTGTGGGTGAGCTAGAGAAAGAGAGTGATAGCTACATGAAGGAGCATGCGAGAGAGATGGACGTGAAATGAGATTCAAATATTTAGTTGCGTGTATAGAAAATGTCAAAATAAAAGTGATTCAAATATTTGAATTCGAGATGATGATACATGTAATTCATACTCGAACCAATATTGATCTATTAAACATGCATACTCATATGAATTCACACGCATCTATGTTATTTAAAACTAGCAGGGTTACCCGTGCATTTGCACGGCTAGATACAATTATATTGTTCTCAATTCTCTAAAAAAAATGTTATGTTTTATGTTTTCAAATTAAGTAATTATGTTGTTAGGTTATCATTTTGTGTAATAAGTTATCAGGATATTGGGAACACGCCAATGAAGGATACTATAAACATTAAATTAAAATTTACATGTGCATTTCCCTTATTCCTTGAAGGCTTAGAGATTTAAATATTGTTAGAATGTACAGTTTTAGCATTGCACATATGTAGTTTGATGCATATTTGTTGTTAACTAGGAAATTTGTATCACTTATTAACTTTTATGTCGACTAAGGTTCAATTTGAGATTAGGTAGTTGCTTAACTGTAATTATTACTTTCTGAATAAACTGCTTACGCAATCTCTATGAAGTTATTTCTGAGGTAAACGTAATTCTTCAGTGAAGAAGCAAGCTCAACTATGTGTTATTCTCCTACGTTATTCTACGGTAAGAACTCCTTGGTTTTTTCAAGCAAGAAGCATGATCAAATATGGACATGAGCATCGATCTTGTTTTTTTGTCGGCACCTCCACAAATGTGATTTCATCATGAAAATTTGCATGCATATAGAAAATCATCAATGTGTCTTGATATAAAATTATAATTCTTTTGTTTTTTTACAACTTTTTTGAATTGTACTATTCATCCAAGAGCATGCGAGCTCGAGCTCACAATAGCACTTTATGTTTTATTCAGGAGACTTCGCAGACACATGAAAGACACACATTTTCTTGCGATGGCATTTTATTGCAGGATAAAGAGTAAAAACATTTATGTTTTTTAATTTCTGAAATTCTAAAGTTTTACCATCATATACGTTTATTTCTTCAAGGTGTCTCCAAATTTTAAGAATATAAACAGAAACTAAGTCTTTAAAAGTAATGTGTGAGTTGCCCATTTGCACAGCAAGATTTACTATATAGTGTATACATATTATTGTTAGCCAATTATCAGATCCCTCTTTTATCTGCTTCCTTTGATATAGTTCACACCTATATGTAGAAAAATGAATAGTTTGAGTAAAACATGGTACTTTTTTTGCAAACAATATTCCATGTAAGTGTAGTGAGTTTATGTTTTTGAGCCCTGACCGTAGAACAATCGTTCTACGGTATTTTCATTAATAAAATAAGTTACAAATATGGTACATGCTATAATACAAAATAGAAAAGAAATGAAATATAAGGCAAAGATCTTCAGCCAATCCCAGTTCTAGAAATCATATGCAAATCCATTAGAGGTTTAAATCAGTCCATTCCTTGATCTTGTTCGCTTTGTCCTCTTTGGCTCGAAGTTGCACAGCCCAAAGACCTTCTGACAGATGAAACTTCCAAGAGTCAATAGTAGGTGGTGCAGACCGAAAGATCTTGTCATTTCGCACAGACCATATGCTCCAGCAACTCATAACTATAATATCAAGTGCCAGATCTTTGATAAGCCGAGTAGAAATGAGTACAATCTCATCAAAAGTGGAGATACCTCTGGTTCTCTCAGGCACAATGGCATCCCAGCATGCTAAGGCAAATGGGCAATCCCAAAATAAGTGAATTAAAGTTTCTTCCACTTTGTCTGAACAAAGGGCACAGTTGGAGTCAGGGAGATGCATATTGCGTCTAAGGATCATATGGTTAGTTAACATTTTTGTGTCACAGGAAAATCTAAGGCAATTATTTATACAAAGCCATAGTGATTCATATTATTCTCCTGCTTTTCCTATGATATCGACCATCCTTTTTCTATCTGTCTTTACTGCAGCAGTTTTTAAATATTTTCCTATGATTTAAATATGACTATTTTCTTTTCTTTTCCTGGTTGTTGTGATTTTTGATTCATGCTATAGCATGCCATTCTTTCACCATTATAATTTTTGCCATGAGACCATTTTCTCCTACGTACGAAACATCAAAAGCATGTTAACTGGCCTGTTTGATTTGAATGCTTGAAATATATGTTTAGAATTTTAAGAAATTTGTAGGGAAAATGAAACTTTATTGAAATTAGATATAATAAATAAATTATGGAATGATGTGTATAATCCAAGAACAGATGCGCCCGGGCCACGTGTTCGCTGGCTAGATTTGTTAATGTTCCTGTACCTAATATTTGGGGGGGGGGGGGGGGTCTTGTTTCTTGAACGCATGTACGTATATACTGAATTGTACATGCAACACTTTTTGCTTGTCTGATTAGATGCACATGTTCCACCTTAGCTTTTGCAGAAAAAGTACATATATTATTTATGTACAAAGTATCCCCAACAAATTGCTATGAGAATGCTTCTAGGACATGCTATGTTATATAATAACTTGTATGAACGCAAGTATGTATGGGATCATGCATGCAGAAGTTGTTGTCTTCCGTTTAGAATGCACATGTTCCAGCTCAGTAGTGTACATGTACCAAGCACAAATAAAAATTCCTAAATTGTGTGTATCTGTTTCCCCTAGAATAAAATGTGTGTACGTGCGCTATAGTCTTCTTTAATTTTCTTGTTTGACTGCTTGCGATGGAAATCATTCAGTTGCGTGTCCATCTAAGACTCTGCTTTCCTTATTCTTTTGTTTTTTATTAGGCAACTGACAGGCGTGTGCTACTCTTCTATACATGTCTCCTGGCCGGAACTCTGGTTGTGTTTTTTTGGTTCACGTACAGGGTGACTGGCCGGTATTCAAAGCTATATTATTTTTTCTATATCTAGAACATTAACTTTTGTATGTTTTGGCCCAACTGATAAAAAATCAAAAGTGCACTGTTTAATAAAGAAAGGATTGTTTATTCCTTTATTTACATGCATGCGTGGTCATGCATGGTCATGGTCATGCATGACTTTTATCCCCGTCAGTCAATCACGTCCGAAAACCAACGTGGCTTTTCTATTTAATTTTTTCCTCTTTCCTATTGTAATTCTGGTCTCGGTACATACCGATCAATCATGCCTTTTCGTTCGCGTATATTATGCTTCTATGCATATAACGTGACAACATAAAAATTCAATATGGCCAGTACATATATTTTTACATGTTACGTAAGTAACATTAAATATCAGCCGTTGTTATTCTAATCTAACGGCGTAAATAAAATTAGCATATGTGGATGAACGTGATGGCTCGTTTTACTTCTGTATTATGTATATAATAGATGTAGATATTATTGATCCATACACTTTAGTAGAACATAATTTGGTTTAAACTTTTTGAGTTCAACCTTATGATTTTGAGATCATTGTATTTGTAAATCATATTATATAGGGGCATTTTCACTTATGCCCCTAACTGGATCCCACTACTCAGATTTGCCCCTAACTTCGGAGGGTGCTCAAATTTTCCCCTCTGCCATCAGTTTCACTTATAGAAATGCCCCTCCGTGTCGTTTCCGTCCGGTCAAGGCTATTTGACCCCTAACTTGCCGTCAGTTTGACATATTTTCCCCTCCGTCCTTACAAGTGGGCCCAAAACTTACCTGTTCGATGTAGTGTATCTCTCATTCTGTTTCTTCAACCTCTCGGCGATGGCAGGGGCAATTTGGACGGCGGCTGGAGGCCGTGGGAGGCCGTGGATCTAGAGGGCCACGACACTAGGCTATTGATGTGCACGTAGGGCATGTCATCATCGAGCTCCTCAGTTCATGGCGAGGTAACTGTTCTGACTCGATTTGGGTATTTTTTGTGGGGATTAGGATTCATCGATATGGGGATTTTATGCATTTAGGTGGAAGGTGTTGGGATTGTTCAGTTTCAATCCGAGTTCTACATCCCACATCTGACATTCGATGGGCTCGATATGCGCACGACGAAGTGGTGATCGGGGCACGGGCTTATTCCTGCTTGACGCGTTGCCTGGGGAGGAGCAAGCACGGGAAGAAGGTTCCTAGGGTGCCCTCTTGATGTAATTTCTATTTTGCTTGTCATTGGGCTTTGATTAGTTGCAAATGATTCTTTGTTTAATCCAAGTTGTTATTTTGCAGCTCCCTGATGAATGTGACTGGGTTGTTTGGATTGACCCACCTCCGACAGATCATGTTGCTCGTGCATTTGAGGAACTTCATGCAGGATTGGAGAAAAGTTGGCTAAAAGCTCATGATTTGGAGCGTAGGGTGATGTATCTAACAGAGAAGAACAAGAAAATGAAGATGAAGATGAAGAAGAGAAATGAGCTTATGGGTATTTCTCATAGTTCTTTGCATTAGCATTTTGGCAACATTATTTAAGAATCCATACTAATTGGATGATTGTGTGTAATGTAAGGACCAAAGTTGTACTGGTAATGTAAGGATGATTGTGAACTATATCAAGTAGTTGTCAAGTGTTTGGACCAAAGTTTTACTGGTAATGTAACGTGGCATGTTTCATTAGGAAAATGTTCTATCTATTTTCAGTCTCTTTGCTCCAATGTGCTCCCATGAAAAAACCTGTCAGTTAAAGAGTAGATTTACCACATGAGATATCACATAGCACATGACACATGATATAGCAGAAAGCACATGAGATAGAAGTTCTACATTAGTTGCCAATTCCACATTTGAAACATGAGCTAAGAGTTCACAAAAGCTAAGAGCATACTGCCACAAATTTGGTACATCACCATATAGTTTTGAATTGAAAAACACAAGCTAATAGTTCACAAATCCAACAAACACTTCACAACTACTACTTCTTGCTTCTGGTGTTGCAAGCTGGGTTTGAAGAGAGCCTAGATGTAACGCCCTGAGACCGATGCACCAGGTGTCTTCCAGTTATTTGTCGTCGTTACCATGTCATTTGCTTGCGCATTGCACTTTGTCATGTCATCATTTGTATTTCATCCACATGGTTTTCAAAACTTGCATCCGTTCGGTTCCTTCCAGTTCTCTCTATTGTCTGTTCTGAGCCCAACCACACTCGCACGCGCCCGCGGCACCTCCAAAATATTATATTATAAGTGGCATAAAAAATTTCTCGGAATGGTTTCGAAGTTGGCATGCGGTCTTATTTTAGCGTAGGTAGACCGCCTGCCAAATTTCATCGCATTCGGAGTCCGTTTTTAGCCCAACCGTCATCCATAGTGGCGCCGTCGCCGATTTATTGGTCGGACGTTTTGGTCTCCGAAATGCGTCGCTGGGCCTCTCTCTCTTCTCTCCCTAGCCCATCTACACATCCCACCAACCCCTCACCTAAACCCCTCCGATTCAGACTGCCCGATGGCGATCGAACGGTCTGAAAACGTCCCCAAACCCCCTCTCCTAGCCCCTCTTTCTATAAATAGAACCCCCTAGTCCATTTTCAGACTAAACCCTAATCTAACCTAGCCTAACCCCTCCCCTAACCTCCAGCCGCCTCCACCTCCCACCTTTGCCTCGTTTTCCGCGCCGGCCAAGCCCATCGCCGCCAAGTGGCGCGCCCCCACTGGCTGCGCCGCCACCCCAACGCCGCTTCTGACCAACCGCCCACCACCATGTCGCCCCTGTCCAGCCCCACCGTCGCGGCCCACCAGGACCCAGATTGGGCCCTGGGAAGCCCATCGGGGCCAGAATCCACACCGCCTCACGCCCGAGGATGTTCGTCCCCGAGCTCCCGCTCGACCTCGGCGCCGGTTGACCTCACTGTCGCCTCCTCCGGCAACCAGGCCTCCAGATCCGCCGTCACCGACCTCGGTCGCGCCGCCCCGCTCCTCCGCCACCCTCGCATCGTCCGTGCCCGAATCCCTGACCCCTAGCGCCAAGCTCCGCCGCGCCACCTCATCTTCCACCACCGGCCGTCCTCCGCGTCCCTTCCTCGCGCTGCTGAACCCTGTCGCACCCTAGAAACGGAGTTGCCGCCTCCGGATCCGGTGTCCACCGTGGCCTCGCGTCCTTCCTGCGTCCCTGCTAGCGCCGCCATCGGCTGCCGCCGCCCCTGCCTCCCCGGTCCAGGCGGGATTGAGGAGGACGACGTGCTCCCGCTGCCGCCCGCATGGGCCCCGCAAGTCCCCAGATTTCATCATGTCATATAGGCATGTTTGACTGCTTGTATCTTTGTGCATAATTGACCTATGATGTTGTATGATATGTCAAAATGTTCATCTCGTGATGCTCTTCATGTTAGTTTACTGTTGCACACTTGTTACTGTTCATATTGATGCCTTAATCTTCGTTGCAAAACTGCTAATTGATATAAACTGTTGGAATTTGCTGATTGTTAACATCATGTATGCATCTTGCAAGTGCTATAACTTTGTTCCTGTTGACCCTATGATGATGATCTTGATACGCACATGTTCTGCTCTTCATGCCCTAAGTGTTGGTGTGATTTACATTCATGTTAGTGTGCATCTTGATATCTTAATCTCTATTGCAAAAGTACATGTTGTTGTTAACTGCTGGAAACTGTTATAACTTGCCCTTTTGTCATTTTTATATCTTTTTGTGTGATTTTCTTTTGAGAATCACGTCTACATGTTTTAGTAGCTTAATTATGCCATCTTTACATGGGTGCGATCCATGTATTTTGATATGCCCTGTAGTGAGTGCGCCAAGCTCGTGAAGTGGGCTACTCGTTGTTAATGTTCTGTCAATGCTGAATATGTCATATCATGTTGGTATGTTTTCTTGATGCTACCAATTAATAAATGCATAATCTGGAGATGCTTAGTTGACATGTTTTGTTGTCCATGTTATGCTCTATCATTCCATGCCATTTTATGCCTCATATATTTCCTGTAGCATATGTTTTCATTGTCATGAACATGCCAATATGCTGTTCCAGTTTTCTGTTAACTTCATGATGCCATGTTGTGAGCTTGTTATTGATTGATGCATGCCTCTTTTGGAGATGCTCCAATTACATGTTTTGAATTATGATATGAGTAATTTGTTCACATATCAAGGTTAAAAATATTGGATGTCATATGCCTCTGTTCTGACCTTGCAAACATGCTATCATAATGTTGCTATTTTACACTTGCTGAAACTGTTTAACCATTCAATCTTGTATTCTTGGTTCCACTAATCCATGAGCCATATGCATATGATGTATTGATGTTATTTTCTCTTTGTTTTGTGTTCTTTGATGCCATGCCATTGTTTGCTATGTATAGGTGACGTAGCATCTTCGTTTCATGCCTCCAACATGTCATCATATTAAATCTGCTCATGTAAATGTCCCTTTGTTATAAAGTTGCATTTTGCATAGATCATATTGGTTTAATCTTGATGCCTATGAACCTAAACCTTAATGATATTTGAAGTATGTTATCTGTAATTGAAGTGCATTTCAAGTTTGTGCTCATATGATTCCTTTAGTATGTTGTTTTGAGCATGCTCTATACGAAACTTGCTTAGAATTGCATGTAGTTTCATCATGTCATGTTAAATCCTTGTTTTGAGGTGTGTGCTTGATGTTTGTATGCATTTTACATCAATGCCATGTTTAACTTGTTTTGCTCATATCTTCTGGGCCGTAGCTCCGAATTAAATAAACTTTATATGTAACTTGACTAGAATCTTGTGTAGATCATCTTGGTGCATCTTAGCTTGCTGTTTAACAACTTGAACATAATGCTTTATTCAGATCTGGACCAATTTTGAAATTTGCATATGAGGACTTACCAGATTTGTTATATGTTGTTTTCGGCCTCATTTAAACTTGCTTTGATGTGTTGTTCTTGTATGCATCATTTCTTGCCATGAGTAGCATCATATAGCCTTGTCATGTATCATCCTTTGTTGAGCATCGTGCCATGTTCATGTGTTGTGTGTTTACCATATTGTTTGCTTCTTTCCGGTTGTACTTCTTCTCGATAGTTCCTATTTCGTTGCGACCGTGAGGATTGTTTCGACTACGCTTGGTTTGTCTACGCCCATTCGTCTTCTTAACGGACTTGTCCTTCTTCCTAGCGGGATTTCAGGCAAGATGACCGTCACCCTAGATCTCACTACTATCTTTGCTATGCTAGTTGTGTCGACGCTATCGCTATGTCGCGCTACCCACCACTTGTTTATCAAGCCTCCCAAATTGCCATGACAGCCTCTAACCTTTTTCACCCTTCCTAGCAAACCGTTGTTTGGCTATGTTATCGCTTTGCTCAGACCTTCTTATAGCATTGCTAGTTGCAGGTGCCATTACAGGCTTTTCCATGTTGGAACATGGATATCATGGATATTTTGGGATATCACAATATCTCTTATTTAATTAATGCATCTATATACTTGGTAAAGGATGGAAGGCTCGGCTTTATGCCTGGTGTTTTGTTCCACTCTTGCCGCCCTAGTTTCCGTCATACTGGTGTTATGTTCCTTAATTTCGCGTCCCTAACACGGTGAGGGGTATGGGACCCTCTTGACAGTTCGCTTTGAATAAAACTCTTCCAGCAAGGCCCAACATTGGTTTTACATTTGCCTAATAACAACTTAAACTTAAATAGGGGATTTTCGTCGGCCCCCTAGTATTTTTTTATCTACCCCGGGCCAATGCTCCTATGAGTGTTGGTCCAACCTGGGCGATGTCCGGCGCCCCATGTGTCATGGTGGGCGCACGGCAGATGCCAAGGGATGGCTAAAGAGAGGCGGAGGAGGCTTGAGGGCGCTGGTGGGCTCCAGGGGCGAGGTTGGTATGAGCGGGCGCGGGAGGCCGGACATACCCAGGTTCGGGGCTCTCCGGAGAGATAACACCCCTAGTCCTGCCGAGTGTAGTTTGATTTTTGATAGTACAATTTCGCTCCTGGAGCTGTATGGGGGAGGAAGGAAGCTGGCCAAGGCTCAGGCTGCTCCTTCTCTCTAGGGTTGCTGTTTTGGTGGCTAGTTCTGTGCTTACTTGCTTTCATGCCCGTATACGTGAGGGCTCCTGGGGGTTTTATAGACCAACCCCCCAGGGGTAGAATGGTAATGTTACAAGTCGGTGGGTCTGGGTTGTCGGTGTCTGGGGACCCGGGCTAGAACCCGCTGGGGCATGTGGTTCGCCGGGTTCCCCTAGGTGTGGGCCCCGCATGCCTAGGGGGACTGTGCGCCGTCTTGTCGATTGTTAGGGCCAGAAGTGAGGGCGAGGGCACTATAGACATGCCAACCCTGGTCAGCGGGTAGGTAAGGGGCACTGTTGCCATGTTCCGGCTGACCAGAGGCATGGGCGGGACACTATTGCCTTGGTCATTGGTGATTGAAGACTTGTCCCATCGTACGGCTTGGATGGGACGGGAGCTGACCCGTGGCTGGATTGCGGAGCATGCCACGGGTGGTGCTAGCTTGTTGAGGAAGCTTTGGTTGTGCCAGGTTCGGCTGTCTTGTGCTAGTTGTTGAGGCCGAGTCGACGCATCCTGCCGGGTCGGAGAGCTTGGCCGGGTCGCGGGGCTTGGCCGGGTCGAGCGACCCGGCCAAGCATGTGCCGGCTTGAGGGGCGATGTTGGCCCCGTTGTTTTTCAAAAGGATCCGGGTTGCGTTGCCTGCCCGGGGTTCATCCCCCCGACAGTATCCCCGATGCTGTGAAGGTTCGCCATCTTCAGATTAGTGGGCCTTCATAGTTTCCCCCTTAAGCAAGGCGGATTCTACGAGCGTCGGTCAGGCAACACCCACTATGTGCCAATTTTCTCGAAAACCGGATCGCGGCATCCCGGCGATGGCAGGGACCAAGGAGTCCGTCGAATCTTGGGGCAATCCCTTGGGCTTTGCGCGGGCGCCACGTGGTGCCCGGAAGTCGGAGGGGCCTGACAGGCCACGCGCGTGACGGGACTGGGCGATGGGCTGGGGCCCGCCGCCACGCGCCATTGGCCCACGCGGCATCCGGGGGGCGGTTGCTCTTCCCTGGGCAGTTACTGCGTGTGTACGTGCACACTTATCGTGGGGTAGTGGAAATGGTGCATGCAGACGATCCCACTCCGCCACGTTCAAACTAAGGGTTATAAATCGGGGGGCAGGGGGGCGGCGGACATCATTCTTGCACGCGCCCTCCTGCCCCTTTCCTCTTACCCTGCTCTTTGCAACCTACGCACCGCGGCGCCCGCTGCCTCTGAGAAGAACTTCTCTGCCGTTTATCATCTTTCTCCTTCCTTCATTCATGGCACTGCCGTCGAGGTCCTGGATGGGCTCGAATGTCACCACCGAGTACATCGCCCATCTTCGGGCGTCGCGGCGCCTGCCGCGGGAGACGGTTGTCGCCGTCCGTCTGCCGCGCGGCAAGCAAAGGTCGCAGCCCGAGGAGTTGGAGCGCATGGTCTTCCTCATGCACTTCGAGCATGGATTTGGGCTGCCGACGAGCACCTTCTTCCGCACGTTCCTGGAGTTCTTCGGGCACCAGCCGCATCATCTTGGCGCCGGCGCCATTGTCCAACTCTCCGGCTTCGTCACCCTCTGCGAGGGGTACCTGGGGGTCGAGCCCACGATCGACCTCTTGGCACGCTTCTTCTCCCTGAAGCAGCAGGGCCCGTCGGTCGGAGAGTTCGCCGACTGTGGGCCACCGTCATCTCGGAGCGGTCGGGGGCGGACTTCCCCAAGATCCCGCTGGAGGATTCTTCCAAGAAGTGGCAGAACTCCTTCTTCTATGTCTGCAACTTGGGTGCAGACCGCATCAATCTTCCGGCCTTCGCCATCGCGCCATCGCCGGCGAAGATGATCTGGGGCTACTCCCCCAGGCGCCCGTCTCAAGAGATTCTCAATCTCTGCAAGCGGATGACGGTGATGAGGACGCGGGAGGGGCTCACCAACAACGACCTCATCACCGCATTCATCATGCGTCGGGTCCTTCCGCTGCAGAGCCGCTCCTGCCTCATCGGTGAGATGGTCGGCCTTCAAGAACCCAACCGCATGGGGTTGACGCGGCTGACGGCGGAGCAGATCGTGCGCTGAGTGAACGACATCCCCAAGGCCAACCTTGGGGAGGACTGGCGGTTCAGGAAGGTGTCGTACATCGAGTCGAACCCGGCGCCACAGGTGAGTGTCTGGTCGTCTTACTTTGCTACTGCGCACCTTCTCGTCCGCCCTGATGCGGCGCGGGAGGTGCTTCTGAACGCGATCCGGCACCCTTACGCCCAGGCTCCATCGCAGGTGGCGCCAGAGGAGCCCGCGGCCAATGGCGGGGACGAGGAAGCCGAGGCCGATGCTAGCGCTCGGTGTCGCGCGGGTAAGTCTTGCATTTTTCTTCATGCATCTTGAGTTGTTGACCACGGCACGGTACGGGCGATGCTGACGCCAGTTGTTGGTGTAGTGGCGTTGGGTGGGGGAGGCGGCGACGCGGGCGGAGCCGGGTCGTCGCATGGGGCAGCGCCGAGCCGCCCGCACCAGAAGGACAGCGTCGTGCCGCGGCCCCAGGCCCCTAAGCACACCTTCAGAGGCTTTCGCTTGCTGGTTAGACAGGAACTGGCTTCGGGAGATTCAATGTGTTGCTATAAGAATTCTGCAAATGAATGCAGACTATGAGAACCTAGGGATTCTCCCAAGGACATGTACCTATGACAGCATTAGAGATGCCAGGGAAGGGGAAGAGGTCATATGCATTCTCAGAAGATTTTGAAGATAAATCAGTTTGAAGACATTGACCTCATGTTGCGAAGACATTCACTTATATGTTGAGAGTCGGTTCCAGATTTGTACGAATCCGTGAATAAGTACAAGTGAGGAATCTAACTAGATATGAAGCTTAAGTGAATATACTAGGCAGTATGAGATGCAGACAGAATAGATCTAACTTTGTATAGACAGAAACCAATTTTGGTAAATTGGATGAATCATTGAGGATCAAAAAGCTGGTAAAAATAGAGTTATATTTACCACATGATGAACTGCTAGATGGGATGAATAGGAGACCGAGCAGTTCAATCCACCATGCCCTAACTTGGCGACGGAGGACACCTACGGCAGCGGCAGAGAGGACGATGCCCGCGGCCGGCGTGAGGACGGCGTCGGAGATGTTGCGGCAGCTAAGCACTTCGTCGCCGATGTCGTCGAGAACTAGCGGTGGTGCTAGGGTTTTGATGAGGTGGAGAGGTGGAAGAAGGTTTTCTTAACCGCAGGGGGCACGTATTTATAAGAAGGTGTGTGGCACAGCGCAATTACGCAGGTGCCCCTGCCTGTTCACATCTGAGGAACACGTGGCAAGCATGCAACATACTCAGAGTTGTCCCACGTTCCCACGCCCGCCAAGTTTGTCGGGTGGTCGTTCCGGCTTCTCCGGATTTCAGTTAATAAGGATGAATCATTTAACAGACTTAATGTTTGTCTCTGTGTCTTCTGCTGACAAGGATGCAGAGAAGACATTCGACAGTTTCAATAGAATGCATATGATTTGGACAGATAGAGTTTTAGATAGTAAGCATAGAGAGATTAGGGTCCGATCACATTCACTTAGTTCAAAAGATTCAACAATGAAGACATAGCTATAAGTGAATGCTGTAGAGGACAGAATACTAGTGTATATATATATATATATATATATATATATATATGAAAAAGCAATCAAATCAACATAGTGAAGTGAATCATGAAGATTAGTTGAAATTTTGAAGTCAAATCAAGAAATTTGGTGGTGGCGTTACCCACCGTATAGGAAGTATTAGACCCAGACACGGTGCACAATTATCGTGGCGCTCCGAAGTCAAATTCCACGTTAATATATTCACATTTAGAATGTAAGTCTTCATTGATTGAAGATATACTTTACTTCGTGTGTTGCACATCTAAGTCATCAATATGCATAAGTGTTAGGATGTGTGCCTGATCACAGGACATTTTAGGATTCCAAGATATTTAGCTCACACCGTAACTTACAAAACCTTTTCTCATCCAGGGGCTTTGTGAAGATATCTGCCAATTGCTCTTCAGTGTTGACGTGAATGATGTCAATATCTTTCTTCATGACATGATCTCTGAGAAAGTGATGACAAATTTCAATGTGCTTTGTCTTCGAGTGCTGAACTGGATTGTTGGCAATCTTGATGGCGCTTTCGTTGTCGCAGAAGAGAGGTACTTGTTTCAGATTGACGCCATAGTCCTTCAGAGTTTGCTTCATCCATAGAAGCTGAGCACAACAAGATCCAGCAGCAATGTATTCAGATTCAGCAGTTGAGAGTGATACACAGTTTTGCTTCTTTGAAGACCAACAGACAAGTGATCATCCTAGAAAGTGACATGTTCCTGATGTAGACTTGCGATCCACCTTGTCACCAGCATAATCAGCATCCGAGAATCCAACCAGATCAAATCTTGAGCCCTTTGGATACCATAGTCTGAGTGTTGGGGTGTAAGCCAAATATCTAAGAATTCGCTTCACAGCTAAGTGATGCGATTCCTTTGGTGCCGCTTGGAATCGAGCACAGATGCAAACACTAAGCATAATATCTGGCCTAGATGCACATAGGTAAAGTAAAGAACCAATCATGGAGCGGTATACCTTTTGATCGAACTCTTTACCAATGTCGTCGGGACCAAGATGATGTTTGGCTGGCATTGGCGTCGTGTAACCTTTGCAATCTTGCATGCCGAACTTCTTCAGACAGTCTTTGAGATATTTTTCTTGAGATATGAAGATGCCATTCCTTTGCCGACGAATTTGAAGACCAAGGAAGAACTTCAGCTCACCCATCATGGACATCTGATATTGCTCTTGCATCATGTATCCAAACTCATCACTATACTTCTGGTTGGTGCAGCCGAAGATTATGTCATCCACATATATTTGGCATACAAACAGTTCACCATCATATGTCTTCGTGAAGAGTGTGGGATCGAGGGATCCTGGTTTGAAGCCTTTGCTCTTCAGGAAGTCTTTGATTGTATCATACCAAGCGCGAGGAGCTTGTTTGAGGCCATACAATGCTTTGTTTAGTTTGTACACCATATCAGGATGTTTTGGATCTTCAAATCTAGGTGGTTGAGCAACATACACTTCTTCTTCAATCTTGCCATTGAGGAAAGCATTCTTCACATCCATTTGATATAGCAAGATGTTGTGGTGATTAGCATAGGCTAGCAGTATGCGAATAGCTTCAAGCCTAGCCACCGGAGCAAATGTTTCATCGAAGTCAATTCCTTCAACTTGAGTATATCCTTGAGCCACAAGACGTGCTTTGTTTCTGACGACTTGACCACTCTCATCTTGTTTGTTCCGATATATCCATTTAGTGCCAATAATGTTATGTTTGCGAGGGTCAGGGCGCTTGACAAGTTCCCAAACATTATTCAGCTTGAACTGTTGAAGTTCTTCTTGCATGGCTTGAATCCATTCAGGTTCCATAAAGGCTTCAGCAACTTTCTTGGGTTCAGATATTGATACAAATGAAAAATGCCCACAGAAATTTGCTAACTGTGTTGCTCTTGAGCGAGTAAGTGGACCAGGTGCATTGATGCTATCAATTATCTTCTCAATTTGTACTTCATTTGCAACACGAGGATGAACTGGACGAAGCCCTTGCTCATGCTGATCATTGTCATCATTGGGAGGATTGTCTTCGGTCTGAGCATTGTCTTCAGGTTGGTTTGGTGCAGAAATGATAAGTTCCTCTTCAGGCTGTGCTTCAGAGGGCATGATTTCACCAGTTCCCATCAGCTTGATAGATTCGCTGGAAGGAGCTTCATCTAATGTGCTTGGCAGGAGCTCTCGTTGTGAACCATTGGTTTCATCAAATCGCACGTCCACAGTTTCAACGATTTTGTAGTGGAAGAGGTTGAAGACTCTGTAAGAGTGCGAATCCTTTCCATAACCGAGCATGAAGCCTTCGTGAGCTTTGGGTTCAAATTTTGACTTGTGATGGGGATCCTTGATCCAGCATCTAGCACCAAAGACTCTGAAGTAGCTGACATTTGGCTTCTTGCCAGTAAGGAGCTCATAGGATGTTTTGCCCAGAAGCTTGTGGATGTAAACACGGTTGATGATGTGACAAGCTGTATCAATAGCTTCGGGCCAGAACTTTCTTGGTGTCTTGTACTCGTCGAGCATTGTTTGAGCCATCTCAATGAGGGTTCTGTTCTTGCGCTCTACAATGCCATTTTGCTGAGGTGTGTATGGGGAAGAGAACTCATGAGTGATTCCCATTGTATCCAGATAAAGATCAAGACCGGTGTTCTTGAATTCAGTGTCGTTATCAATTCTGATATGCTTGATCTTAACGCCATAGTTGTTCATTGCTCGATTGGCGAATCGTCTGAAGACATCTTGTACTTCAGTCTTGTAGAGAATTATGTGCACCCATGTATATCTTGAGTAGTCATCAACAATGACGAAGCCATAAAGACACGCAGTTGTTGTGAGGGTAGAGTAGTGAGTAGGGCCAAATAAGTCCATGTGCAACAGCTCAAAGGGTTGAGATGTCGTCATGATTGTCTTCGAGGGGTGCTTGGCCCTCGTCATCTTTCCAGCTTCGCAGGCACCACACAAATGATCTTTCTTGAACTTGACACCTTCGATGCCTATGACATGCTTCTTCTTGACGAGTGTGTGTAAGTTCCTCATGCCAGCATGCCCCAGCCTTCGATGCCAGAGCCAGCATTCTGAAGCTTTTGCAAGAAGACATACGGCAAGCTGTGGACCTGCTGAGAAATCTACCATGTATAGATCACCTTTCCTATACCCTTCAAAGACTAGAGACTTGTCAGATTCCATTAGTACAAGGCAACGATATTTTCCGAATATCACAATCATGTTTAAGTCACAAAGCATTGAGACAGACATTAAGTTGAATCCAAGGGATTCAACAAGCATCACTTTATCCATGTGTTGATCCTTTGAGATTGCAACTCTACCTAGACCCAATACCTTGCCTTTACCAGTGTCAGCAAATGTGATTTGACTCTTGTCGGATGGACGTAAGGTTGAGTCCATGAGAAGACTTCGATCACCAGTCATATGATTAGTGCATCCGTTGTCCATAATCCATTCTGAAGCACGAGGTGTCATACCCTACAGTGCAGTTAGTAGGATAGGCTTCACAAGGTATGTTGTGAAGCATAAGCATTTGACGCACACTAGGATTATCACAGCTTAGATGAAAGTTAGAACACACAGTATGACAGGTAAGCGATTCATATGTGGAATACATAGTAAGTCATTTTATCATGCGTCCCTTTGTGTTTTAGGTCCCCAGCAATAATATCGGACGCCTTTGATTGCTGGCTGGAGACCATATTCTGCAAAAGAGAGTTAACTCTTCTTCACCAACCACATCTTCAGGGGTGGTTTAGAAGCAATGAGTCTAAGTGCAGCATCTGAGAATTTCGGCTTTGAAGCCCTAGCAAATAGCCTTGCAGGAGATGAATGATACTCATATGAATAAGCAGAAAAGTTCTTAGTCCTATGAACATGGCGGTTTGAGGACACACGTTCATATTCATAAGTTTGAGTACAATTTCCCTGCAAAACATTGGCGTTAGGGTGACTCAAGTGAGTCATGTATTCGTATGAAGCTGTTGGACCATATGATGCCTTTGGTCTGGGGTTTGTCTTCTTCCCAGGTGGTGTCATGATGACATTCACTGGAAGATTCTCAAGACAGCTTTTGGGAACCCAGATCTTCTTCATAGGTGGTCCATTCCTGCAGTTAGTACCAATATACCTGGCAAACACTTCACCATTCTGATTTTTGAACAGTTTATAGTTTGCATCAAAGGATTCATCAATGATAATAGGATTAGCACAGGTAAAGCCAGATAAAGTGGATGGATCCACTGAAGGTTCCTTTGCAGCAACCCATGTGGTTTTGGGATACTGCTCAGGCTTCCAGTAGGAACCATCAGCATTCATTTTCCACTCGAACCCAACACCCTCTTTCCTAGGGTTTCGGTTCAGAATCTGCTTTTTGAGGACATCACAAAGTGTCTGATGTCCTTTCAGACTTTTATACATCCCTGTTTCAAGCAGTGTCTTCAACCTAGCATTTTCATCAGCAATAGAAGTGGTATCCTCAGCAGAGGGGTTAGTTGCCACATCAGTAGTTGAAGACAAAGCAACAGTAGCAGCATTGGAACATTCAGCAACAGAGGTAGCGTTATTACGCTCAATGCATTTTAAACATGGTGGTTCAAATCCATCCTGAGCGGAACTGATCTGTTGAGCGCGAAATGACTCATTCTCTTTTTGAAGATCTTCATGAGTCGCTTTCAATTTCTCAAGCTCTTGCTTCCTTTGAAGATAATCATAGGAGAGCTTTTCATAAGTGGTTGAGAGCGTCTCATGAAGACTTTCAAGTTCTTGATACTTAGCATGAAGATTTTTTATGTCTTCAACTAAGGACTGTGAACGTGTAATTTCCGCATCCAACAGGTTATCGCTTTTGTCTAATAGTTTTTGAGTATGTTCCATAGCCCTTTGTTGTTCAGTAGCAATTTTAGCAAGTGTTTTATAGCTGGGTTTAGATTCACAATCAGAGTCATCTTCACTTGATGTTTGAAAGTAGGCATCGCGTGATTTTACCTTGGCACCGCGTGCCATGAAGCAGTAGGTGGGAGCAGGATCATCCTTGTCATCATCAGCATTGGAGTGGGAGTCATTGTCTTCAGTGTTGAAGATGGACTTGGCAACGCGGGCTGTGGCTAGAGCCAGACTTGCAATGCCAGAGTCGGAATCAGCTTCAGATTCCACCTCCGCCTCCTCAGAAGCAGACTCCTCCTCTGAATACATTTCCTTGCCAACAAAAGCACGAGCCTTGCCATATGATCTCTTCTTGTGAGATGAAGACTTTGATGAGGACTTGGAAGAATACTTTGAAGATTTCTTCTTCTTCTTGTCATCAGAGTCATATTCCTTGCTCTTCTTCTTCTTCTTCTCGTTGTCCCACTGAGGACACTCAGAGATATAGTGCCCAGCCTTCTTACACTTGTGACATGTTCTCTTCTTGTTGTCTTGAGTGGAAGCTTCATCATTTCTTGAACTGGATCGTGAAGACTTTCTGAAGCCCTTCTTCTTGGTGAATTTCTGGAACTTCTTCACAAGCATAGCAAGTTCCCTTCCAATGTCTTCAGGATCATCAGAACCGCAGTCAGATTCTTCTTCTTCAGATGAGGAAACAACTTTTGCCTTCAAAGCACGAGTTCGGCCATAGTTGGGGCCATAGATATCTCTTTTCTCAGAAAGCTGGAACTCATGTGTGTTGAGCGTCTCAAGTATATCAGACGGATCGAGAGTCTTGAAGTCAGGACGTTCTTGTATCATGAGGGCAAGGGTGTCAAAGGAGCTGTCAAGTGATCTCAGTAGCGTCTTGACGATTTCATGCTTGGTGATCTCAGTGGCGCCGAGAGCCTGAAGCTCATTTGTGATGTCGGTGAGGCGATCAAACGTGAGCTGGACATTTTCATTGTCGTTTCTCTTGAAGCGGTTGAAGAGGTTGCGAAGAACACTGATCCTTTGATCTCTCTGTGTTGAGACGCCTTCGTTGACCTTGGACAGCCAGTCCCAGACTAGCTTTGACGTTTCCAGAGCACTCACACGACCATACTGTCCTTTGGTCAGATGACCACAGATGATGTTCTTTGCAGTCGAGTCCAGTTGAATGAACTTCTTGACATCAGCAGGGGTGACACCTTCACCAGTTTTTGGAACGCCGTTCTTGACGACATACCAGAGGTCGACATCAATGGCTTCAAGATGCATGCGCATCTTATTCTTCCAGTAGGGATATTCAGTTCCATCGAACACGGGCAAGCAGCGGAGACTTTGATTATCCCTGCAGTCGACATAGCTAAACTCCAGGTGGTTAAACCGAATCACACAGAACAAGGGAGTACCTTGCTCTGATACCAATTGAAAGTGCTAGTTATCGACTAGAGGGGGGGTGAATAGGCGATTTTTATCAAAGTCTTCAAAACATGTAAGTTTTGAAGACAAACAATAGAAATGACCTAATTGATATGCAGCGGAAGATAAACTACAACAAGCAAGCCATAGTCAAGTATGCAATAATGTGAACGTACAAAGACTAATAGCAGCTAGGTAGTAAGGATCAGGATGGAAGATAGTATGAAGCCAATCAATGATAGTAGTCAAGCAATAAAGTCAAACAGATAAGACAAATAGGCAATGACTTCATGAAGACAAACTCAAAGTAAAGGAGGGAAGGGATAGAACCAGTCACTTGTTGAAGACACAGGATTTGTTGGACCAGTTCCAGTTGCTATGACAACTGTACGTCTGGTTAGGGAGGCTGAGATTCAACTCAGAAGACCGCGTCTTCACCTTATTCCCCTTGAGCTAAGGACACACAGTCCTCGCCCAATCACTCTGGTAAGTCTTCAGGGTAGACTTCCGAACCTTCACAGACTTCGTTCACCAGCAATCCACAATGACTCTTGCATGCTCAGAACGCGACGCCTAACTGGCTGGAGCATACACAGTCCTCAAGTGTAATAAGTCTTCAAGTCACACAGACAGAAAGACTTCAGTGATGCCTAACACTCTTTGGCTCTGGGTGTTTGGGCTTTGTTCTCGCAAGGATTTCTCTCTCAAAGGCTTCGAGGTGGGTTGCTCTCAAAACGACAAAAGCCATAAACTAACTCTGAGCAGCCACCAATTTATGGTGTAGGGGGTGGGATATTTATATCCACAAGGCAACCCGACCTGATATGTCCGAAATGACCCTGGGCCACTAAGGAACTGACACGTGTTCCAACGGTCAGATTTCAAGCACACACGGCAACTTTACTTGGGCTACAAGCAAAGCTGACTCATCTTGCTCTGGATAAGATTTGCTCTCATTGTCTTCGCTCAAAGACATAGGATTTGGGTTGAGCATCACTTCAGTCACTCTGACTTTGTTCACTTGGACCCCACTTAATAGTATGGTGGTTCCTATGACTCAACAAAGAAGAAAAGGAAACAACGAAACAACTCAGTCTTCGCGCTCCATAGTCTTCACTCAATGTCTTCTCGTGTCATAGTCTTCAGTGTGAATATCTTGACACACCACCATTGTCTTCAATGTCTTCATACATTTTTAGGGGTCATCTCTGGTAGGTAAACCGAATCAATGAGGGACACTTCCTGCGTTATCCTGCAATTCTCACAAACGCATTAGTCCCTCAACCAACTTTGTCGTCAATACTCCAAAACCAACTAGGGGTGGCACTAGATGCACTTACAGTAACCACTCCGGAAAGGGACGTTATCGAAGATTAGCTCTTCGCTTCGGAAGTTATCCGGAGATCCGAAGACCACTTCCAATGTTATAGAGCCTGTGCAACGGGCCTCTACTCCAGGAATTACACCCTTAAAGGTTGTTTTGGTGGGCTTAATCCTTGAAGGATCGATACCCATCTTCCGCACTATATCCTGGTAAAGCAGGTTCAGGCTGCTGCCGCCATCCATGAGGACTCGCGTGAGGTGGAATCCGTCGATGATTGGGTCTAAGACCAATGCGGCTGAGCCGCTGTGACGGATGCTAGTAGGGTGATCCCTACAATCAAAGGTTATCGGACAAGCTGACCATGGGTTGAATTTGGGGACGACTGGCTCCATCGCATATACGTCCCGTAGCGCTCGCTTCCGTTCCCGCTTGGGGATGTGGGTGGCGTAGATCATGTTGACTGTTTTCACCTGGGGGGGGGGGGGATTTCTTCTGTCCCCCCATGTTCGGACGCCGGGGCTCATTGTCATCGTCGATGTGCAGCCCCTTGTCCTTGTTTTCGACATTTATTTTGTCGGCCTGTGTAAATACCCAGCAGTCTCTATTGGTGTGGTTGGCTGGCTTGTCTAGGGTGCCATGAATTTGGCACGAGCGCTCCAGTATACGGTCCAGACTGGACGGTCCTTGATTATTACGCTTGAATGGCTTCTTCCGCTGACCGGATTTGGATCCACTGAATCCGGCATTGACCGCCGTATCCTTGGTGTTGTCGCCGTTGTTCCGTCGCTTGTGTCTGTTGCATCGTGGCTTGCTATTATTGTACCGGACATCTGAAGTTCCGGAATGTGGCGTAGTGCTACTGCGAGCCAACCAGTTGTCTTCGCCTGTGCAAAAGAGGGTCATTAGTGTCGTGAGAGCTGCCATGGACTTGGGTTTCTCCTGGCCGAGGTGTTTGGCGAGCCACTCGTCACGGATATTATGCTTGAAGGCCGCCAGGGCTTCGGTGTCCGGACGGTCGACTATTTGGTTCTTTTTAGTTAAGAACCGAGTCCAGAATTTCCTAGCTGATTCTCCAGGCTGTTGAGTAATGTGGCTCAAGTCATCGGCATCCGGAGGTCGCACATATGTGCCCTGGAAGTTGTCAAGAAATGCGTCTTCCAGATTTTCCCAACTGCCAATGGAATTTGCGGGCAGGCTGTTCAGCCAGTGTCGGGTAGGTCCTTTGAGCTTAAGGGGAAGATACTTGATGGCATGTAGATCATCTCCGCGGGCCATGTGAATGCGGAGAAGGAAATCCTCGATCCATACCGCCGGGTCTGTTGTGCCATCGTATGATTCAATGTTTACGGGTTTAAACCCTTCTGGGAATTCATGATCCATTACTTCATCAGTGAAGCAGAGGGGGTGTGCGGCGCCTCTGTGACGGGCTATGTCACGGTGCAGTCCGGCTGCGTCTGACTGGTTGTATTTGGCCCGGCCGGATTTGCTGTTAGTGTATCCGGTATGACGGTCATCGTCATGTGCTTCGGCACGCTCCCGTGATCCATAGATTGATCTTGGTTGTCCTGCGGTGTTATCCAGTTTATCGCGCAGGTCCTGAGTATTGCCCCGGGCCGTAGTAAACCGGCGCGGGGGTGCAGGCTGGTATTTCAGCTGATATGATGTTTTGTCCCGACCTCGAGGCGGTCGGTCAGCCATGGGGCGCTCGAGTCCATATTCCTCGGCTGCTAGGACTTCTGTCCATCTATCTATGAGCAGATCTTGATCAGCTTGGAGCTACTGCTGCTTCTTCTTCAGGCTTCTCGCAGTGGCAATAAGCCGGCGCTTGAAGCGCTCCTGCTCTGCGGGGTCTTCGGGTACGCCGAACTCGTCGTCGCCGAGGCTAATCTCGTCTTCGGAGAGGGGCATATAGTTGTCCTCCTCCGGATACCTGTCTATTGCCTGTTCATCTAGGCTGTCATGCCCGTCTTCCTGTTCGGCCTGCTCGAACGCGGGCTATTCGGGGTTGTATTCATCGTCAGCACCGTCCGGATTATTATCGTCTCTGGTGCTGGTATTTCCTTGGCGGGTCTTGGAGCGATGCTGGCGACGCCCATGCTTTGCTTTCTTCTTGGAGGGGTTATCCTCCGTTGCCTCATCGCCATTGGTTTCTTTCGGAGTGTCCACCATATATATATATATATCATATGAAAAGGTGGTTGTCCACCGCCCTGTGAGCGGTGGCTCCTGTATGTCTCCTACATCGTCGTCCATACCGTCGATGTCTTAGAAGTCGAAGTCGAGCATGTTGGTTAAATCATCGATCGTGGCGACAAAGTGGGTGGTGGGTGGGCAACTCAAGCCGGACATAGTTCGGCTCAGAGCCTCCTGACGGAGAGAGAGACTTTAATGAGTTCAGCATGTCACCAAAAAGCGAGTGCTGAAAGATGTCGCAGCGGTAAACTCTATTACCGGAGCCCAACCTGGCTCGGTTGGCTCGAGAGTGAGCGGACCAGGACCAACAGCCGGATATGAGTCTGGGGGCCCAGGGTTACATGCCTCCACGGAGGTGAGACCTGTGTTCGGCTCCACCGCCGATGAGTGTGTGACCAGTGGGGTGGGGTCCAGCCCTCCGTCCATAGGCAACGCAACCTGCCTTGGATTTAGATCCAGGGCTGCTACGGGGATGATGTCCCGAGCATTGTCTGACAGCAGGCCTAGACTGTGCTCGTCGCGACTGTCCGACGCTCCTGGCACAGGCTCGAATCCATCGAAGATCAAGTCTCCACGGATATCCGCCATGTAGTTCAAGTTTTCGAACCTGATCTGGTGGCCAGGGGCGTAGCTGTCGATCTGCTCCAAGTGGCCAAGCAAATTGGCCCGCAGTGTGAAGCCGCCGAACACGAAGATCTTTTCGGGGAGAAAAGTCTCACCCTGGATCGTGTTGTTAACATTGAAGACCCCATCAAGCCTCAAAGCGACGACACAGAGGAAGTCTCAATGAAAGCACCAATGTCGGTGTCAAAACCGGCGGATCTCGGGTAGGGGGTCCCGATCTGTGCGTCTTAGGCTGATGGTAACAGGAAGCAAGGGACACGATGTTTACCCAGGTTTGGGCCCTCTCGATGGAGGTAAAACCCTACTTCTTGCTTGATTAATATTGAAGATATGTGTAATACAAGAGTAGATCTACCACAAGATCGTAGAGGCTAAACCCTAAGAGCTAGCCTATGATGGTATGATTGTAATTGTGATCGGCCTTTAAGGACCATGCTCTCCAGTTTATATAGACACCGGAGAGCTAGGGTTTACATGGAGTCGGTTACAAGGAAGGAAACATAATAAACGGATCGCCAAGCTTGTCCTCCACGCAAAGGAGAGTCCCATCCGGACACGACCCAAAGTCTTGAGTCTTGTATCTTGACGCTTCTATAGTCCGGTCGATGTATACAGTCCGGCTGTCCGGATACCCCCTTATCCAGGACTCCCTTAGCCATAATTCTAGAAGAATTCTTCGTCCTCACATTCCATCTATCGTTATTCAATTTTCCTGGTGCATCTGTCAAGTTCTTTAATCAGCTTGTTGTCTCTTCGTTCTTTTGCATCTAAATCCCCTCGAGCATATTTGTTCTTCTAATTCTTCCCGGTGATTCATTCTCTTTCATTAGTCATTTTTGTATTCTTATGGTGGTTCATTCAAAATTATTTTCTGTTGTTATCATATCAATTCATTCGTTCTTTCCAATCCTATCGGTTGTTCATTGAATACATTCCCCAAGGTTGCGCCATATACCCCTCAATCCTTTTCCAACAAGAATAAGTAGTATGCAAAATCCATTACTTGTCATCATTTTAATTTGGTGAAGGATAAGCATACAATAAACCTTATTCTTTCCTCGAAGTGGTTAATCTCTTCTTTCGGAGTTTGTTATTCATACCACATTCTCGGTTCGAAGTGTTTTCATCTTTTCTTTTCCGGAGTTCAAAATTTTCCTCAGCCATCTCGTCGGAACCTCCATCTAAATCACCGCAAGGCTTTAATCTTATTCCTTTCATCCTTCATTTCTATCTCATCATCCTTTTGTCACCGGAGTTCAACATGGTGGTTCTTCAAGATTAAATTCATTCCTTAAGTGTTCATCAAAATTCTTGTTGGAGGAGCTCAAGTATCTTTTCTTCTTGCGTCTCAAGGTGCAAATAATTCTCCGTGTTCTTTGAAGTGGAGTTTTGCATTTCTTCATTCTTCTCAGATATTCAACTCTGTTCAATCCTTCCTTTAAGGATGCCATCGAATTCATTTGCAGTGGAGGTTGTTCTTCTCTTATCCCTTCTTCTCATTCCATTCTTTCAGTTCTTCCGGAGGCATCGCATTGTTCATCTCGTCAAGTGCCATCCCATCTAGTGAAGTTCATGTCTCCATTCCTTCCATTTTCAGCCGGAGTGCTACTGGAATTCTTTCATTCTTATTCCTTTTCTACCGTGTTCTAACTGGAGTGGTTTTCAGAGTCTGTCTTATTCAACAAAATTTTGATTCTCGTCATATCCGTTGTTCCTCTTTTCTACCTGAGTGCTCTCGAGTTTGTTCATCTTCTCTCTTAAGCTCTTGTTCACCTCTTCCTCTTTCTCTTCATGCTCATTCCTAAGATCTCAGGACGAGATCTCGTGTTAGAGGAGGAGAGTTGTAACGCCCCGAGACCGATGCGCCAGGTGTCTTCCAGTTATTTTCCATCGTTGCCATGTCATTTGCTTTCATGTTCCACTTTGCCATGTCATCATCTGCATTTCATCATCATGGTTTTCAAAACTTGCATCCGTTTGGGTCCTTCCAGTTCTCTCCGTTGTCCGTTCTAAGCCCAACCACACTCGCACGCGCCCGTGGCACCTCCGAAATATTATTTTATAAGTGGCATAAAAATGTTCTCGGAATGGGATGGAAGTTGGTGTGCGGTCTTATTTTAGCGTAGATAGACCGCCTGCCAAATTTCAATGCATTCGGAATCCGTTTGTTTGCCCAACCGTCATCCGTAGCGGCGGCGTCGCCGGTTTATTCGTCGGACATTTGGCCTCTGAAACTCGTCGCCAGGCCTCCCTCTCTTCTCTCACTAGCCCATCTACAAAGCCCACCAACCCCTCACCTAAGCCCCCTCCGATTTGGACCGCCCGATGGCGATCGAACGATCCGAATACGGCCCCAAACCCCCTTTCCTAGCCCCTCTTTCTATAAATAGAACCCCCCGAGTCCATTTTCGGACTCAGCCGTAGTCTAGCCTAGCCTAACCTCTCCCCTAACCTGCAGCCGCCACCACCTCCCACCTCTACCTCGTTTTCCGTGCCGGCCAATCCCACCGCCTCAAAGTGGCGCACCCCCACTGGCCACGCCGCCACCCCGCCGCCGCTTCTGGCCAACCGCCCACCGACAAGTCGCCCCTGTCCAGCCCCGCCACCTCGGCCCGCCAGGACCCAGATCGAGCCCTGGGAAGCCCATCGGGGCCCAAATCCCCACCTCCTCGCGCCCGAGGATGGTCGTCACAAAGCTCCCGCTCGACCCCGGCGCCGGTCGATCTCACCGCCACCGGCTCCGGCGACCAGGCCTCCGGATCCGCCGTCGACGACTCCGGTCGCGCCGCCCCGCTCCTCTGCCACCCTCGCGTCGTCCGTGCTCGACGCCCTGACCCCTAGCGCCGAGCTCCGCCGTGCCACCTCGTCCTCCGCCGACGGCCGTCCTCCGCGTCCCTTCCCTGCGCTTGCGAACCCTGTCACACCCCAGAAACAGAGCCGCCGCCTCTGGATCCGGCGTCCACCGTGGCCTCGCGTCCTCCCTGCGTCCCCGCCGGTGCCGCCATCAGCCGCCGCCACCCCTGCCTCCCTGGTCCAGGCGGGATCGAGGAGGACGACGAGCTCCCACCGTCGCCCGCATGGGCCCCGCAGGCCCCACAACCCAGCTCCCACCGCCGCCCGCATGGGCCCTGCAGGCCCCACGGCCTAGCTCCCCACGCCCCTTGGGCCTCTCCTCCGACTGGGTCGAGCCCATGAGTGAGAAGCCCACTGCCCATCCCTGTTTTTTTCGGGAAAAACTGCCAAGTCCCCAGATTTCATCATGTCATATAGGAATGTTTGACTGCTTCTATCTTTGTGCTTAATTGTCCTATGATGTTGTATGATATGTAAAAACATTCATCTTGTGATGCTCTTCATGTTGATGTACTGTTGCTTGCTTGTTACTGTTCATATTGATGCCTTAATCTTCGTTGGAGAACTGCTAATTGATATAAACTGCTGGAATTTGCTGATTGTTAACATCATGTATGCATCTTGCGAGTGCTATAACTTTGTCCATGTCGATCCTATGGTGATGATCTTGATATGCACATGTTCTGCTCTTCATGCCCTACATGTTTGTGTGCTTTGCATTCATGTTAGTGAGCATGTTGATATCTTAATCTTTGTTGCAAAAGTACATGTTGTTGTTAACTGCTGGGAACTGTTATAACTTGCCCTTTTGTCATTTTTATATATTTTTGTGTGATTTTATTTTGACAATCATGTCTACATCTTTTAGTAGCATAATTATGCCATATTTATAGGGGTGCAATCCATGTATTTTGATATGCCCTGTAGTGAGTACATCAAGCTCGTGAAGTGGGCTACTCGTTGTTAATGTTCTGCCAATGCTGAATCTGTCATATCATGTTTCTATGTTTGCTTGATGCTATCAATTAATCCATGCATAATCTGGAGATGCTTAGTTGGCATGTTTTGTTTCTCATCTTAAGCTCTATCATTCCATGCCATTTGAAGACTCATATATGTCATGTAGCATATATTTTCATTGCCATGAACATGCCTATATGTTGTTCCAGTTTTCTGTTAACTCCATGATGCCAAGTTGTGAGCTTATTGTTGATTGATCCATGCCTCTTTTGGAGATGCTCCAATTACATGTGTTAAAGTATGCTATGAGTAATTTGGAGATGCCCATATTTGTTCACATGCCAAGTTTGAAAATTTTGGATGTCATATGCCTCTGTTCTGACCTTGCAAACATGCTATCATAATGTTGTTGTTTTACACTTGCTGAAACTGTTTCAAAATTCAATCTTGTCTTGTTGGTTCCCACTAATCCATGAGCCATATGCATATCATGTATTGATGTTATTTGCTCTTTTGTCTATGTACTTTTATGTCATTCCCTTGTTTGCTATGTATAGGTGATGTAGCATCTTTGTTTCATGCCTCCAACATGTCATGATATTAACTCTGCTCATGTATATGTCCCTGTGTTATAAAGTTGCATTTTGCATTGATCGTATTGGTTTAATATTGATGCCTATGAACCTAAACCTTAATGATATTTGAAGTATGTTATCTGTACTTGAAGTGAATTTCAAGTTTGTGCTCATATGATTCCTGTAGTATGTTGTTTTGATGATTGCAAAGTGCCTAGTTGCTGTTTTGGACAGATTGTTGTTATAACTTGTTTGGAGTGTATGTGTTGCACCGTTGCTCCATTTTGAGCATGCTCCATACGAAAATTGCTTAGAATTGCATGTAGTTTCATCATGTCATGTTGAATCCTTTTTTTGAGGTGTGTGCTTGATGTTTGTATGCATTTTGCATCAATGCCACGTTTAACTTGTTTTGCTCATATCTTCTAGGGCGTATCTCCGAATTAAATGAACTTTATATGTAACTTGACTAGAATCTTGTATAGATCATCTTGGTGCATCTTAACTTGTTGTTTAACAACTTGAACATAATGCTTTATTCAGATCTGGATAAATTTCGAAATTTGCATATGAGGACTTACCGGATTTGTTATATGTTGTTTCGGGCCTCATTTAAACTTGCTTTCATGTGTTGTTCTTATATGCATCATCTCTTGCCATGAGTACCATCATATAGCCTTGTCATGTATCATCCTTGGTTTAGCATCGTGCCATGTTTATGTGTTGTGTGTTTACCATGTTGTTTGCTTCTTTCCGGTTGTGCTTCTTCTCGATAGTTCCTGTTTCGTTGCGACCATGAGGATTTGTTCGACTACGCTTGGTTCGACTTCGCCCGTTCGTCTTCTTCACGGACTCATTCTTCTTTATAGCGGGATTTCAAGCAAGATGACTGTCACCCTATATTTCACTACTATCTTTGCTATGATAGGTATCTCGATGCTATCGCTATGTTGCGCTACCAACCACTTGTTTATCAAGCCTCCCAAATTGCCATGACAGCCTCTAACCTTTTTCACCCTTCCTAGCAAACCATTGTTTAGCTATGTTACTGCTTTGCTCAGCCCTTCTTATAGCGTTGCTACTTGCAGGTGGAGTTACAGGTTGTTCCATGTTGGAACATGGATATCATGGATATTTTGGGATATCACAACATCTCTTATTTAATTAATGCATCTATACACTTGGTAAAGGGTGGAAGGCTCGGCCTTATGCCTGGTGTTTTGTTCCACTCTTGCCGCCCTAGTTTCCGTCATACCGGTGTTATGTTCCTTGATTTTGCATCCCTAACACGGTGAGGGGTATGGGACCCTCTTGATAGTTCGCTTTGAATAAAACTCTTCCAGCAAGGCCCAACATTGGTTTTCCATTTGCCTAATAACAACTTAAACTTAAATAGGGGATTTTCGTCGGCCCCCTAGAATTTTTTAATCAACCCCCGGGCCAATGCTCCTCTGAGTGTTGGTCCAACCTAGGCGATGTCCGGCGCCCCCTGGGCGACCAGAGTCTCAGCCAACCCGACATCTGGCCTATCCGTTGTGCCCTGAGAACGAGATACGTGCGGATCCTATCGGGATTTGTCGACACACTGGGAGGTCTTGCTGTTTTTTTACCATTGTCGAAATGTCTTGTGCACCGGGACCCTAAGTCTGATCAGATGTCCCTCGAGGGAGGATTGTCTCTGCGGATTGTGAGCTTATAATGGGCTAAGTTGGGACACCCCTGTAGGGTTTAAACTTTTGAGAGCCGTGCCCGTGGTTATGTGGCAGATGGGAATTTGTTAATATCCGGTTGTAGAGAACCTAACACCAGACTCGAATTAAAATACCCAACTGTGTGTGTAACCGTGATGGTCTCTTTTCGAGTGGGTCGAGAAGAGAACATGATGGTGTTATGTTTGAACATAAGTAGTTCAGGATCACTTCTTGATCATTACTAGTTTGGCGACCATTTGTGTAGCTTCTCATCTTATTCTTGTACTCGTAAGTTAGCCACCATTTCATGCTGAGTCGCTGCAGCAACCTCACCACTTACCCTTTCCATACCCTTTAAGCTTTGCTAGTCTTGATACCCATGGTCATTGGATTGCTGAGTCCTCGTGGCTCACAGATTACTACAACAATAGTTGCAGGTACAGGTAATGCGATGATCATGATGTGAGAGCGATGTATGCTTATCTTGTGGTTCTTCTTCTGCTTCTTCTTCATTCAGGGGATAGGTCCTGGTCGGCAGCCTGGGCTAGCAGGGTGGATGTCGTTTGAGTTTCTGTTTGTGTTTCATCCGTAGTCGGATGTTGCTCTTGTGTATGATGTTGTTGTACTCATGTGGCATCGTATGCCTTTTGTATGTATCCCCATGTATTATGTAATGGTATGATGTAATGATATCCACCTTGCAATAGCGTTTCAATATGCGCTTCTATCCTTGGTGGGACCTTTGAGTTCCTTTGGGATAGGGTCGCATATTGGGCGTGACACTAGAAATCCTCATGGATCTCACTTTCTTGGTTAGAACTGGAGTAGAAGACCTGCTCAAATTGTTGCTACCGATGACAGAACCTATAGTTTCCTCTTCTTCTGCAGCTTTCATCTTCTTCTTTAGTGGTGATTGTCCTCTCTCAGCTAGTCTTTTGTAGTTCTTTCTTGGGCTGCAAATTTATAAATGAATGACAGAAGTCAGTTATATAACACTCAAAAAATGACAGTAGGCAGTTATATAACACTCAAACTATCACAGAAGCAAAAAAATTTACCTCACAGCACTACAAACTGTTGTTGCATCCTGGCAGGGCACATGCTCAATTGTTGGATCTCCTGCAGCAACATCTGTAGCAGCAGTTGTATTAACTGCCACAGGAGTTGGTGCATCTCCATCTTGTACTGAACGCTCAGCTTCTATTGCATATGCAACATCTGTAGCTTCATCGATTGCAACTTCTTGTACATCATTTGTACCTAGAGGTTCATCAGTTGCATTATCAACACTTTTGCCCTTGTTTTGGACTCTAACTTGTATGATTTGAATGGAACTAACCCGGACTGACGCTATTTTCAGCAGAATTTCCATGGTGTTGTTTTATGTGCAGGAAATAAAAGTTCTCAGAATGACCTGAAACTCCACGGAATATCTTAGAATAAATAATAAAAAATCCTCGCCAAAGATGAAGAGTAGGGGGCCCACACCCTGTCCACGAGGGTGGGGGGCGCCCCCCCTAGGGCGCGCCCCCTACCTCGTGGGCCCCCTGGTGGCCCTCCGACGCCAACTCCAACTCCATATATTGGCTTTCGGGGATAAAAAAATAAGAGAGAAGAAACCATCGCGTTTTATGATACAGAGCCGCCGCCAAGCCCTAATCTCTCTCGGGAGGGCTGATCTAGAGTCCGTTTGGGGCTCCGGAGAGGGGGATTCATCGCCGTCGTCATAATCAACCATCCTCCATCACCAATTTCATGATGCTCACCGCCATGCATGAGTAATTCCATTGTAGGCTTGCTGGACGGTGATGGGTTGGATGAGATTTATCATGTAATCGAGTTAGTTTTGTTAGGGTTTGATCCCTAGTATCCACTGTGTTCTGAGATTGATGTTGCTATGACTTTGCTATGCTTAATGCTTGTCACTAGGGCCCGAGAGCCATGATTTCAGATTTGAACCTATTATGTTTTCATGAATATATGTGAGTTCTTGATCCTATCTTGCAAGTCTATAGTCACCTACTATGTGTTATGATCCGGCAACCCCGAAGTGACAATAATCGGAACCACTCCCGGTGATGACCATAGTTTGAGGAGTTCATGTATTCACTATGTGCTAATGCTTTGTTCCGGTTCTCTATTAAAAGGAGGCCTTAATATCCCTTAGTTTCCAATAGGACCCCGCTGCCACGGGAGGGTAGGACAAAAGATGTCATGCAAGTTCTTTTCCATAAGCACGTATGACTATATTCGGAATACATGCCTACATTACATTGATGAACTGGAGCTAGTTCTGTGTCACCCTATGTTATGACTGTTACATGACGAACCACATCCGGCATAATTATCCATCACTGATCCGGTGCCTACGAGTTTTCCATATACTGGTTCTCGCTTATTTACTTTTCCGTTGCTACTGTTACAATCACTACAAAATACCAAAAACATTACTTTTGTTGTCTTTACTTTTGTTACCGTTACCACCACTATCATATTACTTTGCTACTAAACACTTTGCTGCAGATACTAAGTTTCCAGGTGTGGTTGAATTGACAACTCAGCTGCTAATACTTGAGAATATTCTTTGGCTCCCCTTGTGTCGAATCAATAAATTTGGGTTGAATACTCTACCCTCGAAAACTGTTGCGATCCCCTATACTTGTGGGTTATCAAGACCTTTTTCTGGCGCCGTTGCCGGGGAGCATAGCTCTATTCTTGAGTTACTTGGGATTTATATCTGCTGGACACTATGAAGAACTTGAAAGACGCTAAGACAACAATTTATCCCTCAACTACGAGGGGAGGTAAGGAACTGCCATCTAGCTCTGCACTTGATTCACCTTCTGTTATGAGTAAGCTAGCGACACCTAAACCTGCTACTGCTATGAACTCTGATATGTCGCATGTTATTGATGATGCCACTTCTGCTATGCATGATACTTATGATGAAACTACTCCTATGCTTGATACTACTGTGCCCCTTGGTGAATTTCTAGATGAGAAAATTTCTAGTTCTAAAGAAAGAGAAATTATTGAATCTAAATACAATGATGAGAGTGATGATGAAAATATGCCTGCTATTCCTGAAGGTTATCTTTTTGACGTGGAATCTTCTGCAGCTATTTTTGCTTGTCAGGATAGATACGAACTTAAGAGGTTGCTAGTTAAATGGAGTAAAGAATCTTTTAGAGATAGAATGAGGCTCGACCCTGCTTTTGCTACTTCACCGATTTGTGTTCCCGATAAGGATTATTATGATTTTTTTGTTGATCCAGATATAATTACTTTGGTTGAATCTGATCCTTTTTATGGCTATGAATCTGAAACTGTTGTGGCACATCTTACTAAGTTAAATGATATAGCTGCCCTGTTTACTAATAATGAGAGATCACGCTACCTTTATTTACTCAAAATATTTCCATTCTCATTAAAGGGTGATGCTAAGATATGGTTTAATTCTCTTGATCCTGGTTGTGTGCAAAGTCCGTAGGATATGATCTATTACTTTTCTGCTAAATATGTCCCTACTCATAAGAAACAAGCTGCCTTGAGGGAAATATATAACTTTGTGCAAATTGAAGAAAAGAGTCTCCCACAAGCTTGGGGGAGGCTTCTCAAGTTACTTAATGCTTGGCCTGATCATCCTCTTAAGAAACCTGAAATACTTGATATCTTTTATAATGGACTAACCGATGCTTCCAGAGATTACCTGGATAGTTGTGCTGGTTCTCTTTTCAGGGAAAGAACACTGGATCAAGCTGAAATTTTATTGAATAATATGTTGACAAATTAAAATAATTGGGCACCTCCCGAGCTAGCTCCTGAGCCAATTTATGAGCCAAATATTGAGCCTATTCCTAAACCAACTCCGAAGAAAAGAGGTGTTCTATTTTTCAGTCCCGAAGATATGCAAGAGGCAAAGAAATCTATGAAAGAAAAAGGTATTAAAGCTGAAGATGTTAAGAATTTACCTCCTATTGAAGAAATATATGGTCTTAATTTACCGCCTTTTGAAGAAGTATATGATCTAAATTCCTTATTCACTGAAGAACCTCCTGATCCCGATATCCCGACACAGGTAGTAAAGGTAAATTCTCTCTATAGATATGATAAAGCTGAAGTCCCTCCTACTAAAATTGCTAGTCAGTGCTTGGATGAGTTTGATAACTTTATGTTTAAGCAAGATGACTTTAATGCTTATTTTGGTAGACAATTAAAACAAGATGCTTATACGATTGAATGCTTGGGTGATTATATGGCTGATATTAGAGGTGAACTTAAACTTGTTAGCAAACATGCTTCTATGGTTACCACTCAAGTAGAACAAGTACTTAAAGCTCAAAAAGAAGTGCTTGATGAAATGAATAGTAATAAAAATGATTATGTTGTTAGAGTGGCTACTAGAACTTGTAGAATGACTCAGGAACCTTTGTATCCTGAAGGCCACCCTAAGAGAATCGAGCAAGATTCTCAGAGAAATGATATTGATGTACCTAGTTCTTCTAAAAGGAAGAAAAAGAAGAATGATAGGACTTTGCAAACTTCTAGTGAACCTATTGCTGAGCCATCTGAGAATCCAAATGATATCTCTATGTCTGATGCTGAAACACAATCTCATAATGAATATGAACCTAGTGAAAATGTTAATGATGATGTTCATGATAATGCTCAACCTAGTAATGATAATGATGTAGAAGTTGAACCTGCTGTTGATCTTGATAACCCACAATCAAGGAATCAACGTTATGATAAAAGAGACTTTGTTGCTAGGAAACATGGTAAATAAAGGGAACCATGGGTTCAGAAACCCATGCCTTTTCCTCCAAAACCGTCCAAGAGAAAGGATGATGAGGATTTTGAGCGCTTTGCTGAAATGATTAGACCTATCTTTTTGCGTATGCGATTAACTGATGTGCTCAAAACAAATCCTTATGCTAAGTATATGAAGTATATTATTACTAATAAAAGAAAGATACCGGAAGCTGAAATTTCCACCATGCTTGCTAATTATACTTTTAAGGGTGGAATACCAAAGAAACTTGGAGATCTCGGAGTACCTACTATACCATGCTCCATTAAGAGAAATTATGTTAAAACTGCTTTATGTGATCTTGGAGCCGGTGTTAGTGTTATGCCTCTCTCTTTATATCGTAGACTTGACTTGAATAAGTTGACACCTACTGAAATATCTTTGCAAATGGCTGATAAATCAACTGCTCTACCTATCGGTATTTGTGACGATGTGCCTGTTGTGGTTGCAAACGTTACTATTTTTAACGGACTTTGTTATTCTTGATATTCCCGAGGATGATAGTATGTCTATTATTCTTGGAAGACCTTTCCTTAATACTGCAGGGGCTGTTATTGATTGCAACAAAGGCAATGTCACTTTTCATGTTAATGGCAATGAGCACACGGTACACTTTCTGAGGAAACAACCTCAGGTTTACAGTATCAACTCTATTGGAAAAATTCCATCAATTATATTTGGAGGTTTTGAATTTCCTCTCCCTACTGTCAAGAAAAAGTATGATATTCTTATTGTTGGGGATTTCCATATCCCCGTTGAGGTAACTTAGTGTTATTCGAAATTTCTCCGGTTCCATGTTAATCAGAATGAGTTTGTTAACAAGACTTGATCAACCTTGTTAGTGGATTCTTTTTTATGAACATGAGATGGATGAAACTAGAAGCACAACCTTCTGTACCCTCCTTATATTTTCTGTTATTTGGTAGAAATAAAGTAAAATAGTATTTTTCTGTCTGTCTCCTGACTTATCCGTGCAATATAGAAATATCCCGAAAATAAAAGTCCTCAGAATGCCATGCCAATTTAATATGATTTTTTCGGGAATATTTGAGAATTTACTGTGCAAAAATCACCGCGGGGGGAGCTGCCACCTGGCCACGAGGGTGGAGGGCGCGCCCTACCCCCTTGGGCGCGCCCCCTGCCTCGTGGGCCCACGGTGGCCCTCCTTCACTTATCCCTGCACCCATCTTATTTCTCTGCCTCACACAAACACGAAAAACCAACTCAAGCACGAGTTCCAGCCCCGGTTGCTGTGATTTTCGATCTCCTTGCTCAAAGCACCTCTCGCAAAACTGCTTGGGGAGATTGTTCCTTGGTATGTGACTCCTCCATTGGTCCAATTAGTTTTTGTTCTAGTGCTCTATTCATTGCAAATTTATACTGCATAGGTGACCATGTTCTTGATCTTGCATGTCAAATTCATATGGTCCCAAGTAGTTCTAATGCTTGACTTAGGCTCTAGGCACTCGTGGGAGTAGTTGCTATCAATTTTATTGAAGTTGGTTCACTTTTTGAAGTTACTAAAAATTTTAGATTGTTTCATAAATAATGAAGAGACTTTTGAGGGGCTCGTCGAGCCGAAGCTCGAAGGAAAAACAAAAGGAAGAAGAACAGAAGCCCAAATTTAATTTGCCTCGCACCGTGGAGGTCCGGCCGTGTGAATGGCCTTCCGATGACTTCTTGAGGAGAGCTGGGATTTATGAAGATTTCTATTTATTAATTGAGAATGTTGGCCTCACCGACTTCGTCCGCAACCAACGTCATCAGTATCTCTTACTCACAAATACTTTTGTGCAAAATTTCTACATTTTCCCTAAGAATTCACCTCCATCAGTAGAGTTTCATTTATATGACGTTGTTATGAGGATGCCATTAGTTGAATTTTGTGAGGTTTGCAAAATACCCTTTGAGGGCACCTTGGATGAACCACACCGTAACGAAGTAGAAGCTCTTATTAACACTATCACGGTGGGAGAAACCAGGAAGGTTACTAGCATACATTTTCCTGTTTTACGCTACTTTGCCTTATTTGCTAGTCGTTGCTTGATAGGTCGCAGAAACTGTGGAAACCTTAGTGTTCCTGATGTCATCATTTTGTTCCATGGTTTATACCGCAATAACTCTATTAGTATGGGTGGAATTGTTGCTAGACGGTTAAGTCTGAACCGTACTAAGGGCCCCACCTTTGGAGGAATTTATGCTTCACGCCTAGCTGAATATTTTGAAATACCTATTAGGCATGAGGAGAAAGAGGAAACATCGTTGCCCCGTGCTTATTTAGATTATAGGAGTATGCTAGCGCATGACTTTCTTGTTAAGAGTCGTGAAGGGGACCTCAAATATAAATTGTACTTTGATAAACATCACCCTGAGACTATTACTTTGCATGCTCCCTCTTTGTTTAACTTATATGTAGGTCCTCACATCGTTCCGTGGTCGGCTGTTCAAGCCTATCAGAATTCTGCACCAGCCCCGGAACCGGAGCCACAAGATTAGCCTCCACGACTATCTGTTTATTCTTGGGATCCAGAGGAGGTTGCCAGCCAATGGTAGCCGGAGCCTTCTTCGTCATGGTATGACCCCAGCTTCACCTACGGGTATCCGCCAGGCCATCCCTGGCAATAGACCAACTCAGGCCAAAAGCCTAAGCTTGGGGGAGTACGTATTTCCCACCAACATTACATTCATGTTCACACACACTCATTGCTAGATGTCGGTGTTCATACTCTTTCACTGTAATATCCATGCTAGTTTATTTTTCTTTTTCCTGCTTTCTTCTTGTGTGTTTAATAAACCTTAAGAAAAACAAAAAATTAGTAGTAGTTTATTTCTTTGCTGTAGTAATTAAAAAGGAAAACCCAAAAATATTTCCCGTTCTTCTTTTGCTTGTTGGGAGCTTTCCCGTGTAAATAGTTTTTATTTTCTTTTCTTTTCTTTGGGGGTTAGTAGGAGAAGACCATGATTCAATTGTTGAAGTGGCTCTTATATGCATGATTGTTTATTTAACTTAGAGCCCGTATTACTTGTCTTCTCCTGTTTATTGAATGCTTGCAGATTCCAGCTTAGTCCAATGCACGTGCACTCTTATTATTATTCACATCATTCGGTCGTGCAAGTGAAAGGCAATAATGATGATATATGATGGACTTATTGGGATGAGAAAAGCTGGTATGAACTCGACCTCTCTTGTTTTTGTAAATATGATGATTCATCGTTCCTGAGTTAGCTATTATGAAGTAAGCATATTTGCAATGACATTTAGAGATTATAGTTGCTTGTGCCATGCTTGATTAGCTATGAGTTATAATGGTTTACCTTGCGTGCCAACATGCTATTAGAATGATCATGATGTGGTATGATGGGATGGTATCCTCCTTTAAATGAATTGAGTGACTAGACTTGGCACATGTTCACGCATGTAGTTGAATCAAATCAACATAGCCTTCATGATATTTATGTTCATGGTAGATTATATCCTACTCATGCTTGTATTCGGTGTAAATTAATTTTAATGCATGTTTACGACTGTTGTCGCTCTCCCAGTTGGTCGCTTCCCAGTCTTTTGCTAGCCTTCACCTGTACTAAGCGGGAATACTGCTTGTGCATCCAAACTCCTTAAACCCCAAAGTTGTTCCATATGAGTCCACTATACCTACCTATATGCGGTATTTACCTGCCGTTCCAAGTAAATTTGTATGTGCCAAACTCCAAACCTTCAAATGAAATTCTGTTTTGTATGCTCGAGCAGCTCATGTCTCAACTAGGGCTGCCCTTATCTTCCATGTTAGGCGGTTATTCTCAAGAGGAGTGGACTCCGCTCCTCATTCACGAGAAAATGGCTGGTCACCGGGATGCCCAGTCCCATGCTTTATGCAAACTAAATCAAAATAATTGCAAACAAAACTCCCCCTGGGACCCGTTGAATGTTGGAGGCACTCGTTGTTTCGAGCAAGCCATGGATTGATGCCTGTGGAGGAGGGGGAGTATAAACTTTACCATTCTGTTTGGGAACCGCCTATAATTTGTTTAGCATGGAAGATATCGTCATCTCATAGTTGTTGCGTTGACAGCAAAAGTATGCCGCTCAAAATGTTATTCAATCTCTATTTTAAAACCGAGCTCTGGCACCTCTACAAATCCCTGCTTCCCTCTGCGAAGGGCCTATCTATTTACTTTTATGTTGAGTCATCATCCTTCTTATTAAAAAGCACCCGCTGGAGAGCACACTGTCGTTTGCATTCATTATAATTGGTTTATATTGGGTATGACTTGACTGGATCTCTTTTACCATGAATTACAATGTTTAGTCAGTCCTTGATCTTTAAAGGTGCTCTGCATTTATGTTTTGCGGTCTCAGAAAGGGCTAGCGAGATACCATTTTGTTATATCATGTTATGATTATTTTGAGAAAGTGTTGTCATCCGAGTTTTGTTATTATAGCTCGCTAGCTGATTATGCTATTGATATGAGTAATTGTGAGACCTTTGTGTTATTGTTAGTATGGTTAGTTCATAATATTTGCTGAAACTTAAATGCTGGCTTTTCATGTTACAACAACAAGAGCAAACAAAGTTTGTAAAAGTTTTTCTTTTTCTCTTTCAGTTTGTCAACTGAATTGCTTGAGGACAAGCAAGGGTTTAAGCTTGGGGGAGTTGATACGTCTCCGTCGTATCTACTTTTCCAAACACTTTTGCCCTTGTTTTGGACTCTAACTTGTATGATTTGAATGGAACTAACCCGGACTGACGCTGTTTTCAGCAGAATTGCCATGGTGTTGTTTTACGTGCAGGAAATAGAAGTTCTCGGAATGACCTGAAACTCCACGGAATATCTTAGAATAAATAATAAAAAATCCTCGCCAAAGATGAAGACTAGGTGGGCCCACACCATGTCCACGAGGGTGGGGGGCGCCCCCCCCTAGGGTGCGCCCCCCTACCTCGTGGGCCCCCTGGTGGCCCTCCGACGCCGACTCCAACTCCATATATTGGCTTTCGGGAAGAAAAAAATAAGAGAGAAGAAATCATCGCGTTTTACGATACGGAGCCGCCGCCAAGCCCTAATCTCTCTCGGGAGGGCTGATCTGGAGTCCGTTCGGGGCTTCGGAGAGGGGGATTCGTCGCCGTCGTCATCATCAACCATCCTCCATCACCAATTTCATGATGCTCACCGCTGTTCGTGAGTAATTCCATCATAGGCTTGCTGGACGGTGATCGGTTGGATGAGATTTATCATGTAATCGAGTTAGTTTTGTTAGGGTTTGATCCCTAGTATCCACTATGTTCTGAGATTGATGTTGCTATGACTTTGCTATGCTTAATGCTTGTCACTAGGGCCCGAGTGCCACGATTTCAGATCTGAACCTATTATGTTTTCATGAATATATGTGAGTTCTTGATCCTAGCTTGCAAGTCTACAATCACCTACTATGTGTTATGATCTGGCAACCCCGAAGTGACAATAATTGGAATCACTCCCGGTGATGACCATAGTTTGAGGAGTTCATGTATTCACTATGTGCTAATGCTTTGTTCCGGTTCTCTATTAAAAGGAGGCCCTAATATCCCTTAGTTTCTAATAGGACCCCGCTGCCACGGGAGGGTAGGACAAAAGATGCCATGCAAGTTCTTTTCCATAAGCACGTATGACTATATTCGGAATGCATGCGTACATTGCATTGATGAACTGGAGCTAGTTCTGTGTCACCCTATGTTATAACTCTTACATGAGGAACCACATCCGGCATAATTATCCATCACTGATTCGGTGCTTACGAGTTTTCCATATACTGGTTCTCGCTTATTTACTTTTCCGTTGCTACTGTTACAATCTCTAAAAAATACCAAAAACATTACTTTTGATGTCTTTACTTTTGTTACCGTTACCACCACTATCATATTACTTTGCTACTAAACACTTTGCTGCAGATACTAAGTTTCCAGGTGTGGTTGAATTGAAAACTCAGCTGCTAATACTTGAGAATATTCTTTGGCTCCCCTTGTGACGAATCAATAAATTTGAGTTGAATACTCTACCCTCGAAAACTGTTGCGATCCCCTATACTTGTGGGTTATCACACCCCACTGTTCTTCTTCTCCAAATGCAGGGTCAATTGACTATTTGTAGTGGCTGCCATGGTGCCCAAGCTTTCCACATCTTGAACACTTTTTCTTTCTTGCTCCAAGTATTTTCCCTCGATTTTGCTCTAATTCTTGTCTTACTAGGTTTGCCAGGGGGCCTATTTTGCATTGGAGCACACAATTTAAATCCTGGATTTACCACATCCCATCGTTGCTTGCCCTCCAAAAGTGGAAAATTATCAGCATAAGTTGCATTGAATTTTGCCACAAAGAAATACTCATGTACATACTGATCAATCTCACTGACCGGACCTCATTGAAGTGATAAAGTATAGAGCATGTATGCATGGTTGTCCTGTTATTTGCCTCTTTCTACAACTACAACATCGTGTTTCCAAATTAATAAGATATCTCCACTCTCTTTTTTCCTTGTCAATTGCAGTAATTTCTGCCTCAAATGTGCTTCTTTTCACTATGGTCATATCAAGATCTTTAGATTTAGCATGAAGAATTATCATGATTTTGGGGATTATTATTTGCCCAATGGATGTGGCAGCTGCAATCTGCTATCTCAAGTCAAACTTCTCCATTATGAACTGCATTATTTTGTAAAGCAAGTCCACATTGTGTACCCCCTTCCACTTCCTAATTCTGGAATTGAATGACTCAGCTAGATTGTTGTTCACATAATCAACTTTGCAAATTTCATTGAAGAGGGCCCTGTTCCATAGCTTGGTGTGATGCTCCTCTAAGTAATCTTTCACACCAGGCTTGATGTACAACTGTCTAAGATGGTAGTTGTGTTTTTTCATGCTATATGTTAATGAACAAGGCCATAAATTTTCATCAAAAAATTTACCTTTAATTTTTCTGGAAAAATTGGCTGCCAAATGCCTCATGCATTCTCTGTGCTCCACTCCTGTGAATACATCTTCTACAACAGTCTCTAGTCCTTCCCATGCATCTATGTGGATAACAAGACCTGGTGGATGCCCTATTAGGTTTTTTAAATTTTGGAAAAACCATGTCCAACTTTCTATATTTTCAGACTAAAAAACTCCAAATGCTACTGGGAAGATCTAGTTGCAAGCATCCACTACACATGCACTGACAAGTTGCCCTCTATATCTGCCATTTAATGATGTGCCATCTACTGCAAGATATGGCCAACATCCATCCAAAAAACCTTGCTGGCATGCTTTGAATGAAACAAACACTCTCCTAAAGCACTCTTTCTGTCTACTTTTTCCATTTATTTTGTACTCTACAGTGTGCTTATCAATGTTTACTACACTGCCAGGAGATGCTTTCTCAACTTCTGCCTTGAGAGTATACAATAGTTGAAAGGAGTCGGTCCACTTACCATAGATGTTGTCAAGTGCCATTTGTTTCCCATAGAACACTCTCATGTATGGCACCTCCAGGCCATATTTTCTCTTCAGGTTCTTCTGCAACTATCTAATTCCAATCTCTGAATCCTCTAAAACCCAGTTCTTCATAGCATCACCAACCCATCTGCTCTTGGCTGACTTCAGTCTTTTCCTTCTGTTGACACTTGGACAAGTATGAGCAGTCTTGTTCACTTTGACCTGCAATTATGAAAGTTGAAATACATGTTAGGACATATGTGGTGCAATAGATAATAAAATTTCCATGAAACTATGCATGCATCCAGTGTTACTAACTTAAGTTAATACCTGAAATAGTGTGCTATGCCTCATTAAATAGGCATGCATCCTCCACCTACACCTCTTATAAGCACAATGAACAGTCAACCTGGTTGGATCACTTTTGTCTATTACAAATTCACTTTGAGTCTTTATTGAGAAAGTGGCTACTGCATTCCTACAGTCTAAAGCACTAGAAAATACAGTTCCTTCTTTGAAAGAAGGATCATCTCTATTGTACTACACATCTGGCCATCCCTCATCTGAATCCTCATTGTATCCCATGTCCATGTCCTCCTCCAACTCATCTTCACCTGGCTCATCAAACATTCCTTCTGGTGGTGGAATATAATCTTCTTCCGCCTCCTCATCTTTCTTTTTGGCCACCTGCCTTGCAAAAAACTGTGGGAAAAGCCTTTCATCCTCATCATCTGTAGGCCGATCATCAAGAAGTCCCTCTTCAATATTTGGATCAGCAGAATCTATGCTACTACTAGGACATGCATGACTAGGGACTTGCACTGTTGGTGTTCCTGGTACCTGCATAGAGCTCTCTACTGCATCTGTAACTCTGTTCTTACTGGACTCATGCTATGAAATGTTAACAGTTCTTTTTCTCCCCTTGGATTGACTGTTCCTGCCTCTAGAACTAGTAGATTGTGATCTTTTTCCATTGCTTTATGTTTGTCCTCCTTTTCTTTGTATAACATTGATCTCCAATTTGACTGGGACCCATTCATGTGTTGTAAACATTTTTCCTAGCTCATCATCACATTGTACTAGGACCCAAACATCAGTATCAATGTTCCAGTACCTGAATTCTACCGCATCATGTATTCCCCAGGGGTATTTAGAAAAAATCACAGATCTAAATTTTTCAAACTTCAGTGTGCTCTCCACAACCAAAGGAAATGAGAACCCTGTTTCCACTGCTTTTGTACCAGCAGGAACTAGCAGGGTCGTTTGCATCCTACAATCCGGACAAATATGTCCCACCCAACGCATAATCATGGAAAACAGGGAAAACGCACAAAATGAGCACTATGATCGCAGCAACCAATAGATCCAAGTAGAATAACTAAACAGAGCAAAGAAGATGCTTCAGATCTAAAAGAAAGGACTTGCCCAAGCGATGCATCCATCGCTGGTGTTGAGCTCCCTTCTTGGTCGCCGCCGCCGCAAGCACCGTCACCCTCCATCCGCAGCAACGCAGCATACGGAGTCAGACCAATGGAATCTCCACCGCGGCCGCCATTGATCTAGAGCTGTGCTTCCCGAAGATCGAAGGTGCTAGTGTTAGGGTTAGGGTTACACTGCGATTTGGGGGAAGAGAGAGCTTGCGGGTCGAGCGAGAGAATGAAAGAGATAATGCATCGAACACATAAGATTGGGTGAGGGGTAAATATGTCAAACTGATGGCAAGTTAGCGGTCAAACAGCCTTGACCGGACGGAAACAACATGGAGGGGCATTTCTATAAGTGAAACTGACGGCAGAGGGGCAAATTTGAGCACCCCCTAAAGTTAGGGGTAAATCTGAGTAGTGGGATCCAGTTAGGGGCATAGATGTAAATGCCCCTATTATATATATATATATATATATATATATATATATAGGAGCATAATTCTTTGTTGTGCTTTTGAAAGTATATATAAAAAATGATGTATATAGAATTTTATTCCAATCGAAAATGGACCCTGCCCGAACAAAAATAGAATACAAAATGGATTGGAATTGAGCTGGCATGGTAAATATGCAAGCTTTTTCTCAAAAAATTGAACGAAGCGGCCAAGCTCGCAGTAAGCCCCCGAAACCAAAATATGGGAGATGGAAATTACCGCCTCTCTATGACACGCAACACATGTCGGCTCGATTTCAATAGGTCTTGATAGGGGTAGGTTTGTAATTTCACTCAAACATGACATAACCACCTCTCACCCGGATTCATACACAGTGGGCGCCAAAACAAACTCTCCTCGGCCGAAATCTTCGATGACAAATATTCTGTGTATGCGAGATTACCGTCCTATCCCCAACTGACTATTATTGTTGTGATGTAGGAAATTTTGAACGGGGGCTAGATTTGTACATTTCCTCGCATTTGAGACAAGCACACCCTAAAGGCATGGTTCCCCCTTCCTCTCTCCCTCCATTTCCCCATTCATACTCCATGGGCGGTAAAACACCCTCTCCACCCCAGCCTCCTCCGTCCGCCGCCCTATCCACCGCCGTCCTCCTCCACCATGTCGGAGCTGATACCCCGACGCCATCATCCATTACAAGAAATCGACCTCTCTCATCCATGGCTTCGGACCAAGATCCTTGATTCACGTCCTCTCGCTTCATCCGCATCGTCGTCCTCCTTGCCGATGACGCTCGTACGACCGTCTCGTCCATCGTGCCGGGATATTTCCCTCGCCGCCACTATCTTCCCTCCTAGATCTGCTTCCACACTGCCAACAGCCATCGCTGCCGCAGCACCCTCAACGCGTTAGTAGATGCTTACATAGCGCAACACCATAGGCGGTACTCTTTCGTATCTGGTTATTTATGTCAGCAAGAAAATAGATCACTACTGGTTTATTGTGTTTTTTGTCCATCACTTAGAATCTTACTTGTTAGTTGAAAGCAAACATTGGTTGCAAAGTTGCCTTTGTCCGGTTTGCACCTTCAGATCTGTCATGGCACGCTCAACACTATCTCGCAATGCTTATGGTTTTCCCCTTTTATATATCACACTAGTTAAATGATAGTAGACTAAATTTCAAAATTGGGTCAGTCGATTTTTGAGAGGTCACCGGAGTTCGCCGGAGGGAAGGAAGGGGCTCGGGTGGGGAAGGTGGACTGGCAGTGGTGGGGCCTCGCCAAACGAAGAAAACTCGATGCGGGTGGGGGAAGGGGTGGGGGTGGGGGTGGCGGAGGAACACAGGCGGTGGGGGCGGTTCAGGGGAGGGCAGGGGGGTCGGGTTCGGTGTTTTGGCCGGCGGCCCGTGCAGTGTTCTATAAGGGAAGAATCAGAGACAAGGAAGAAGAAGGGTTAGGAGACATAGGATATTCATCCAACCGCCTAAAATGGTCGACTGACCCAAATGACGAAAGTCACGCGACTTGCATGCAGACATTCCTTTATATTCAGTACCATCATCGTAGCTGCTTAGCACTGCTCCTCAATCCAACAAGCTAAACAATGTGCCACTCATAATTCCAAACTTGTTGCTCAAATACGAGTCAGCTATGATGTTCATATTACTAAAACAGCTAACGTTTAATTGGTCAGCTAATGTTCCTACTTTACTTTTGAAAAGCATGTGCAACACATATAGAGACAGTAGGGAGTTGCATTCTTAATGTGTTCTGGTTCATCAAGTGTGGACACTGTGCAACGAACATTTTATTATCCAAAAATTGTCTGCTCTTCTTTAGCATGTTCCTCTTCTATTCTTCTTTAATAAGTACTCTCTCCATTCCTAAATACAAGTATTTGTATATATTCCACCATAGACTACATATGGAGCAAAATGAGGGAATCAACACTCTAAAATGTATCTGTATACATTTGTATGTGATCCATAGTGGAAATCTCTACAAATACTTATATTTTGGAATGGAGGGAGTATGATAGTAGTACAGTATGTTCCTTGCAGTGAAGAGGAGCAGGGACATTTGTAGTGTAGAGGTCTATTCGGTCGGTTGTGATGGACACTTTCAACTCTTCGGGCCTCTTTGATTTGTAGGATTTTGTAAACATAGGAATAGGAATTGTAGTGGCCTTCCCACTTGAATCCTATAAGATTAGCAAGGAAATGCGGGGAGCCGTGTCACCTTTGAGAGTTACATTGATATTAACAGTATCGCACCTTCAGTTGAAGACAGCTGGTATCCGAAGCCTTTCTAGCCATCAGTATATTATGAACCTATCATCTACCAACTATCCTTACTTCTGGAGCCCATGTTTTTGTGTACATGTGCTAGATTATATTAATGCGCGCACCAAATTACAGCACACATGGGCTCTCTCATCAGAATCCAGTGATAGCACACAAGGGTTTACATGGAGCCCCTATATTAGAATATCCTCTGCATTACAAAGATAATCTCACTACTATATATTTTTTCATGCTTCTCAGATATTTTACGTAATCACAATGAATCTCAGAATCCGCGCATCAGAAGAATATTGTGGAACACTGTAGGGAGTAACAAAATTTGCACCAAGGCATTGAGTGCCATTCTGGACGCAATGAAACTCATGCGCTCCCCACCTGCAAATTCTTGTTCAGAATATGGTCCTAATGACTATTCTGACCTCGAGGAGTCGAAGGCAGATGGCCTATCATGTTCACCCATCATGGTGCATGTTCTAATTTCGCAAGGTTTTATTGATTCCGCGTATCTTGCATAAGGTGTCTTGCATTTATTCTACTTTGTTGCACCGCCATCTACTTAGTTTACTCATCATATATGTCAAGATGCCATGCCCATCCATTGTGAATACATATTACATATGTCATCATACCATGTTTTTCCACTGAAATGATGTTCTTGTGCATTAGACATCAAAAAGGAAGAGGGTGATTGCCGAACCTGAAGGAGCACCAACAAAGTCCTTGAAAAATGTGGTGGTGACAGAGGAATCAGACAACACCCCACTTATATTGGCTCTACAACTAGTGACACAAAACATAGGACCGACTCCAGCAGACTGTACCCATACTTCATTGGCCACACCACTAGCCCCACCACACAGGACATGCACTCCCACAAAAGGTATGCCGATTTCAGTAGCCATAGCACGAGTCGTACCATAGAAAATCCCACTCCAGCAAAAAGTACAGCAAGTCCACCGGCCGAAGACCTATCCCAACTGCAGAGATGGCCAATTCTGCAGATTGGAACCCCATTCCAGTTATTACCAATTTAAAATACAATGCTTTCAATGTTGTTAGGGACTACATGCATATATTCCCATCATGGGAAGATTATAGTGAAGACAAACACCATTTTCACATCTTCCTGTCCCACTTATGTGTAAGTGCTATTATTCATTGTGATTACTTTCCTGTTTTTTGCTGATTGAACACATCAATGATTTACATTACATTGTTGTAAGTAGGCGAGGGTCAATCTGGATATTCATGACAAGCAAAGCTTGCTTGCGCTTTTCAAGGAAGCATTGCAGCAGTACCGGTGTTACCTGAGGAAACCACACTTTGATAGCAAGTCTATAAACGTATTTCTGGTGAAGTCTCATGTGCTAAATTTAGAAGACATTGAATGGAAAAACCTTGTTATGCACTGGTCTCGTTCCCACGATGAGGTACTGTCTATGATATCACATGACAATTTTAACTTCTACTTTTCCGCATGTGCCTTACGTATCTCTTTTGCAGGAATTCTGCTCGAAGAAGAATTCCTGTTTGAAAAGGACAACAGCATGTCGCAAATATGCTGCCCGTTGCTTTGCTCTTGTTAGTACTTGTTGTCCTGTATCGTACTTGCATTCACACCTGGTTCATTATGTGATAGCAGCATGCATGATAGCTTGCTTATCAATTGTTCGCTCCAAATTATCTGATATGTATTAATGGTTACGTTAGTGTAGAATATATCCAATGCCAATGAAAAGGTTTAACTCTGCATTGTTCTTGTAAGTACCTGATGTCCTTTATCAGTGTACTTATGTTGACAGCTAGTTGTCCATGTACCAACACTCTGCAGCTTATTTTCCTTTGCCCTCCATTTTCTAGACATCATATATATATTTACTCTTACCATAAGGTTGGATAACCGATGGTACTGAAGAAGTTTGGCTCTGCATTACACTTGGCTGTACCTTTTTCCTCTATTACTGAACTTACATTATAGCTACTTGGTTCTATAGCATCACTCTTCATCTTATCTTAAACATTCTACATTTTTTCTTATATTATCACATCTATATTTACTCTTAACAAAATGTAGAATAAAGGCAATGCTTATGAAGAAGATTTTGTGGTAAACTTCTTGAATCCCCCCCCCCCATCAGCATGGACAAGGGCTTTATCGAGCCGGTCTTCACCACTAATGTTAGTTTGTCCTTCTCAAGCCTTCAAACTTTTTTGTGTATATTTGGTTAGGCATGGCTGCAACAACTGTTATTTTGGTGTTTGCATCAAATTGCATGTTTAAAGTTTATTATGTAGTTCATAAACAAAAGTTTGTCCTTCTCACTTTAAGTTTTCAGTTATACAACCAAGTTCCTTCTTCATACCATGTAAATTTAACTATACACCGCAAGTCATCTTCTTTTGCACTGCATGTATGCTTTTGTTCTTGATCCATAATCCAGTGGTGTGGTGAACCTACCCACTACAGCATAATGTCATTTTCTGCAATGTCTTAACTATGAACAATGTCATATCATTCTACCATTATTTAAACCGTCTCTAATTTGCCAATCTGAAATGGGATAAATTGATAGCACACTAATCATTGATACTTATGATTTCTAGATCTGTAATCCATTGGTGTCGTGAAGCTGCCAACTCCTTCACAATGTAATTTCCTGCCATGCTTAACCTGAACAATACCATATTGTGTTAAAGATATTTTAAACTGTGTCACTTTATTCGTCAATAAGAATAGTAATGAATTGTCAGCACTGATACTTATATGTGGAAAACCTGTCATTTGTCTGCTTGTTTCTCTTTCAAAGTGAGGAGGATATAAGCATCAAACAAGCATAGTTCCATCAGCTTGCTCAGCTGCTTGCACTGCAGCTCCCGAGCAGGGCTAACCTTTCTTGAACTCTATTGAAGTGTTGTCGGTTGTGTATTATTTTGTCGGCATGTTCATTTGCACTAGTGGCAATCTTTGATGCCTAGTGTATGTAATCTGTTGTCTGCTTCTGCTTTATTATCATAGTGGTGAACTTTGATGCCCAGTGGATGTAATATGCCGTCATTTCATTATTGTATAGTCTAGGTTTTTTCTTATTCTCGATGCTGCAGTTATTTTACTGTATATATATCCTGTCTTCGCTCCATGAAAAGTAAACCGGCCAAACCATAGAATTATGGTACATAATCGGGCCGTCATCACTATGTATGGGCCGCATCATGGGCCCAGTCATCTTGGTCCATTAATAGGCCTAAATGTAAACTGGCCTACTAGTAGTTTCGGGCCTTTAATAGGCCGAGTAAACCACCGGCCCTATTTTCGCAAGAAAATTTAATGGGCTTTTATGAGGCTCAAAAGTAGGTTGTGCCTGAAATGTATCGAACAGCTCACGGGCCGACAGCAGGCTGAAATAGACCCCAGCCCATGACTGTGCCAATCACATCACAGCCCGTTAACGGGCCAAAATTGTCTCGGTCCTTGTTTGGCCCAATCAGATTATCGGCTGTGAGTAGGCCGGATGCAAACCGGGCCATTGTTAGGCCCAACTATATGACAGGCTTTTAACAGGCCAAAATAAATATTGGGCCGAAATGTTAAAGGGCCTTTAACATGCCGAAACTAATATCAAACTGTATTGCTAAATGTGCCTTTAGCAAACAGAAATCCTAACCGGGCCTCAAGTGGGCCCACAAGCACAAGGTCCAGTTGACGGGCCAAATCTGATATGGGCCATAATTTAGCCCAAAGGCTCTTAAAGGGTCGGATCTTATATGGGCCATAATATAGCCCAGAACATGGTAAACTATTAACGGGCCGGATCTCATATGGGCCCTTATTAGGCCCAAAACATGATAGGCTATTAATGGACCGGATCAAATATGGGCTGGCATTTGGCCTAAATCATGGCAGCCTGTTAATAGGCCGGCCCATTATGGTCTGCAAAATATTGTGGGCCTTTAGTTGGGCTGGCCCATTATGGTCTGCAAAGTCTTGTGGGCCTTCAGCTGGGCCGGCCCATAATGGTTTCAAAATTTTGTGGGCCTTTAGATGGGCCGGCCCATTATGGTCTGCAAAATTTTGTGGGCCTTTAGTTGGGCCGGCCCATTTAATCTTTGTGGACCACTTTTGGGCCGGTCCATGTGTCAACATATCATAGGCGCATCTCTCCCATTGGATGAGTGACATCTGTGCCAATGCCGAGCTGACACGAGTTTCCGTCGGCCAATGAGAATTTTACACGTGGAAAATCGCCATTGGTCATAGTTGTAAGTGGGTTATCGGATCCAAAACCAGACCCGCTAGCTTAACGGTGACCCGTTATGGTGGATGCCATGTGTCATTCACCCTTGACGAAAGCACTTCTATGACTCGCGATTTATCGTCATGGAAGTGGACACTTCCGTGATGATAATTTTGGTATTTTCATGGAATACTTCTATGACAGTACAGGTATGACTATCTTGATTCTGTCATAAAATCGTCATGGATGTAAATGCATGACAGAAAACGTGACCTACTGTGACAAACACGTATCATCATGGAAGTGTATTTTTTTATAGTGTGTGGCGGTATTATTTGAATAAATTATTATGAGGTTCTACTTAAGCTCATTGAGCTTCGAAACACTCATGGTTGTTTGTTCCAGCACTTTGCTTTTATTTTCTTATGTTTTTCTTTTTGCCGTTGTGATTTTTTTGTTTGCAAGTTAGTTTTCGAAAACCCAAAAAACTAAAAATAGAAGCATCTTTCCTTTTTTCCCCTTGGAGTTCATTTGCATTCTTGTTTACATTACACATGAGTTGATCTATGCCATACAGCAAGGAATGCAAGCATAAGGAAGAGATGTGCAAAAATCATGACCGTGAAGGTATGTCCTACAACTCCCATCTTTCGCACTTGGAATCACTACAGGAATCAGCATATTTGCTATCCGCCATGGCAGACGGCAAAGGCACCAAAAGCAGATGCAAAGCTCTTTGCCGTCTGCCATCGACGGCAAAGCTGTCCGGCAAAGAGGATGACGGTAAACAGGTTCTTTGTCGTCTGCTTTCTCAAAGCGGACGGCAAAGAACCTTTGCCATCTGTGGCGAACGACAAAGAATCTGGATGGTAATGAATAGGCGTTAGCCACGTTAGGTAGCTAACGGCAGCCTTTGTCGTCTGCCAGTGGACGGCAAACGTTGCCTCCCCTTTGCTGTCTGCCACAGATGACAAAGAAACCATATGGTATAGCTCCAAGGTTGCACAGGTTGCTGCCACGTGGCCTGTTTGTCATCCATGGCAGCCGGCAAAGAGCCCTTTGCCATCGGTGGCAGACGGATAAGAGGCTGCATTACCTCTTTTTTCTGTTTTTTCTTATATCCAAGCATTTTCAAAGACAATATATATATATATATATATATATATATATATATATATATCAGTATATATTTCACAGGGCAATTACAGAGCAAACATATAAGATATCCAACACATATAACTTCATCATACATGCATAGTTCAATCCAACCATAGCAAGTTCCATCATACATAGCAAGTTGAACATACAGGCATCCAACCATATATATTACAATAGTTTCATTCTACGATACATGCATAATTCATCGATACAAAAGAAACATAGAAAGGGATAAGAAGCACTCCATCAATGCAAGCTTTCGTCAAGTGAGTGAAATCTGCAAAATGGGAAATAAGAAAGTTAGAAGAAGAAGATTAAAAGAAGAAGGAGAAGAAGAAAATGAAGAAGAAGAAGTATATGACATATTTATGAGCTAACTTATGTAAAAATGACATTTATGAGCTAAATTAGGTTAAAAAGACATTTATGAGCTAACTTAGCTAAAATGGATCATTTTGGAACTAACCTAGGTAAAATGGATCATTTATGAACTAACATAGCTAAATGGATCATTTTGGGGCTAACTTAGGTAAAATGGATCATTCTGGAGCTAACCTAAGTAAATTGGATCATTTATGGGCGAACCTAGCTAATATGGATCACTTCGGAGCTAACAAAGCTAAAATGGATCATTTTGTAAATAACTTAGGTAAAATGGATCATTTTGGATCTAACATAGGTAAATGGATCATTTTGGAGCTAACCTAGGTAAAATGGATCATTTTGGAGTGAACTTAGGTAAAATGGATCATTTTGGAGGTAACCTAGCTAATTATGCCATTTTTGAGTTAACTAAGCATATTATGCCATTTTTGACATATGTAAGCTAAGTATAGGTCTTTATGGACCTAACCTAGGTAACTAAGCATCTTAGAGCTAATTTATCATTTTAGAGCTAACTTAGGTAAAATTGATCATTTTGGAGCTAATTAAGCTTATTATGTCATTTTCAAGGAAAATAAGCTAAGTATATGACATATATGAGGTTACCAAGGTTGTTATGCCATTTCAAACCTAAGTAAGCTAATTATGCCATTTTTTTACATAAGTAACCTAAATGTATGTCATTATTGAGCAAACCTAGGTAACTAAGCATATTAGAGATAACTTAGCATATTAGAGCTAACTTAGGTCATTTTGGAGGAAACAAAGCTAAGTATAGATCATTTTGGAGCTAAGTAAGCTAATTATGTCATTTTGGAGGAAGATAAGCTAAGTCTAAGCATTTTGGAGGAAATAAAGCTAAGCCTAGGTCTTTATGCATTTGGTAAGCAAAACACTAGAGAAAACTTATCGTCATCACAGAGGTGAAGCACCGGCGTTGCTCGTGCCGGTACCACCACCTGGAGAAGGATCGTGTGATGCTTGTCTTGAGGCACGCTGCACCAAAGATCATTTGCAATGTCTCATTAGCATGACGACACTCAAATGTTAATACTAGTAAGTAATGACTATTCAAATTAAACTCACCGTGGTCCCAGAGAAATATCTAACATCGGCGAGGGCTCTGACTGGTCTTCTGGCAAACATATTGCACATTTGGTTTTCACGGGTCACTCATACTGGTTAGTAATGAAAAGAACATTAAGTGAATGATTTGGCTAATATGCAGAAGAAACTTATCGGCGGTCCTCGACCTGGTTCCGTCGACGCCGACGCACCCCTAACCTCGACCTGGTTCTGTCGGCGCCGACGCACCCCTAACCTCGACCTGGTTCCGTCAGCGCCGACGCACCCCTAACCTCCTCCTCTTCTTCTTCTGCCTCTTCTTCTTGTTCTTCTTCTTCTTCTTCTTCTTATTTTCTTCTTTTTCATCTTTCTTCTTTCTTATTAACTAAACCTAAACTGAACTAAATATAAACCTAAACCTAAAAAACATAAAAAAACCTAAATTAAACTTAAACTAAAACTAAAAAACGGAAGAAAAAAACTAATTATTCTTATTCTTCCTCTTGCCCTCCTCCTCCTCCTCCTCTTCTTCTTCTTCTTCCTCCTCTTCTAATTATTCTTATTTTCTACTTTTTTCAGAACTAAACCTAAACCTAAAACTAAAATAAACCTAAACCTAAAACTAAAACTAAATTTAAATCTAAACTAAATATAAACCTAAAACTAAAAATAGAAAAAGAGGAGGAGGAACTCACTGCAGGGGAGGGGGCGACCGGTGGAGGAGGGCGGGCGGCCCGGTGTTGGAGGTCCACCGTAGGGTAGGGGGCGGCACCGCGGCATTCCTCACGGCGGGGCTCGGGCGGCCACCGCAGGGGAGGGGCGTCGTGGCCGGGGCGATGTTGCCAGCGTGACGGGTCGGGGCGGGGCCAGGCGAAGGGGGCGTGGTGGGGGTCGGGGCGAGGCGGCGAGGGCGCGATAGGGGTCGGGGGCGGGGCGGCGGGGGCGCGGTGGGGGTCGGGAGCACTGCGGCGGCGGGGGGGTCAGCGGTGGGGCCGATGGAGGGACGGCGGGGAGGTCAGCGGGTGGGGTCGGGGCAGGGCGGTGGCGGGTGTGCGGGGGAGGGGGGTCGGGGGCGCGACGCGGTTGAGTCAGGTGAGGAGAGATAAAAGATAGAGAGGCGTGGCGGTGCGCTGTTAATAGTCGTTAGGTATTAACCTCTTTGTCGTCCGCTAGTGGACGACAAAGAGGTGGGGGTGGTGGGCCATTACAGCAGTATCGTCCACTGGATCCCATCCATCTCTTTGCTGTCAGCTAGCTGACGGTAAAGAACTAGCTGATGGCAAAATGTATCTTTGCCATCAGCCTGTTCTTTGTCGTCTGTTTTTTGTAAGCGAACGGCAAAGACCTTCTTTGTAGTCCGCTAGCCGACGGCAAAGAACTGGCTGATGGCAAATTCCCTGATTCCAATAGTGAATACTTAGAGTAGATGTAGTAGTAGCATGTGAGATGTGTGAAAGAGGGAGTAAGTCTTGATAATTAAAACAAAGGTCATGTTCTAGTAGCTAAAATAATTTTATAGCCTTCATTCTATTTAATCTAGATTACCAAGACTTGTCGTGGGACTGTTTTTAAAACAAATTGACCATAACTAGAATAACCATGCACAAGAGAAAGTCTTCAAAGACTTGGGTGTTGATAAAAAATGTAGAGAAGATGATGTTAGAAATGCTCAACCCATATTTAATTTTAATAGACTTGATAGCACTTGTGGATTAAATTATCTAGAAGAACTTAGTTGAAGGGTGAACGAGATTATGCCAAAAATATGTGATGTATCTCTTACATGGTGCTTTAGCTTCTCGTTGGTGCCATGGCCCCATCGCTATATGCACGTGTACGTGTGTAACTGTGTCTTTGTCACCTTTCTTGATGTTATGCTAAGAACTCCACTGGCTAATGAATGATCCAGCAGAGTTTCGACTCGGATTTTGGCTATGAGGTTGTTACCGTGTGTAGTGGCAACACTACAATCAAATATTATCCAGCTTTCTCTTGAATATGTGTGTATGTTGTAAATATTAGGAACAAATCACAAGATATCAAAACCGACATATATAAAGATCCATAGTTTCCAAACTTTAGCCACAACAAAACTCTATGCATAATCACTTATTTGGCAAAATCCCTTCACGTGACAATAAAAGTATCAACAAATAATGATTGAAATAAAGTGCTTAAGTGCCTTGAGGATGATACATTCATGGTTATGTTTATGAGCACTGAAGTATCATGCTCATCTTTACATACCTTTAACTCCCTAAATTATGTTTGTCTCAATAAAAGAAAAACTCTCTTGCGCATTCTTGGCAAGCAATTGTTAACTAGAGGAAATAGAATTGAGCGTTGTAGAGTTGTTTTATCTAGTAGATCAAAAACTCTGAGTTGATTATCTTTCCTTTACTAACACTTGCATAATAACCATGTCACAACAAAAACTATGCTAAGTTTTCTCGTCAAGAAGTGGAGGGCTATCTAGGTGTACCGATCATAAGTGAACCAAAACCTTCTCGTTATTATGCTTTAAACAATTGAGTTCCTCATGATTCAGATTTTTTCTATGTTGCTCGAGGACGATCAAGTTTAAGCTTAGGGGAGTTGATGAGTGTTATTTTTACACTCCTCTACCCATTTCACTAAAACCGAAACATTTGCTCCAATATTGCCACTAATGACTAATGAATGCATATGGTTCCACAAATCCTCTCTTTATTGTGTTTCTATGGGAAATGGGGTTAATATGGATGAAATCAAGTAAGAACATGGAAAGGAGTAAAGGAGGAGATAGAAGAAATTAGGACGAGCCGCACTAGAAGAAACCGCGGAGAAGACGACGTTTCATGCGACCACGACCGCTCCCACGGGCAATCATATGGCATGGAAACCAAGGCTCCTCGTCCACCTGAACAACTTTTATAAAGGGGTCGAGGCCAAAATGTCAACAGAACATCTGCGAGAAGAACCAGAACAGAGTCATCCTCATCCATCTCCATCAACCCTAGCCACCTCCATTTCCCATCTCCATAGCTACCATCTCAATCACCACCATAGTTCTTCTTCGTAGATCATACTTGTAATCATGTATCATAAACGGCATCCATTGTAAGACATATTATCAATCAATCTACCTTCATGATGTGTTCTTCGTGTGATCTAATCTCCATGTGTCGGTAGCTTCGTAAGGTATGGGTTGAGGCAAGGGCCTTGCAACCCTATCTATTTGTTGTGGGGTTTAATGGAAGGGATTTGAATTAATGTCTCGTATGTGTGAAATAAAATTGTTCCATAGATGTCTCTTGTCTCGTCTGTGTTCTTCATCCCTGAAGGTACCCAAGATCATGGAGAACGAGCCATAGAGAGGCTAAGGGCAGGGAGACTATGAAATGTTATTCTAAACACCAGTGACAAAAAAGTTTAGTACGATAACATAGATCCTATCTCTAGGGATTAAAGAGGTGTAGTTATTAAACGCCCAAAGCACTTGTCTGATTATTGCAATCTTAATTATCGAAGCAACCCCGTTAGATGGATAGGGCCTTCGGTTGGACAACTGACTCTTGATGCATGACGCATGTCGGTCAAGATGTAATTTGGATACATCCCCCACTCCCGTTCGTAACAAGCACGTCTCAATGGGTGACTTCCAGCGCACAAGCACCTCATACACATGCCAATTGTTATCGTAAGTGTCCCCATTCGATTTGTTTGATTTTGATCTAGCCAAAAGCTGGAATAGTTCTTTAACAAAAACTTGCTTGAGACCCTAGCTTCAAGAGGGCCTTCCTCCTGTGGGTTTGATAACTTAGGTCACCTCTGGGGAAAAAGGCGAGAGTACTTTATGCTCCATTTCTGGATCACCAAAGAAAGTAATCAATTTCTTTGGCGATGACTTCCTTTGAGTTCATGCATACCATTGGTTGGCTCGACCCACAACAAGCACATGTCATGTTGTGGTGATTTTGAAACAAAATTTTTGTTTGAAGTGATGTATTTTGGATGAATGCATGTTTTAATTTGAAAATCGCAATGATGAAACTATATGCTATGCATGTTTTAATTGGTTATATTATACGTGTTCTTAATTTCAATGTTTTTAGGATATATATTATGAAGTGTTTGAAGTTCATGTGGCTAGGACACAAAACCTATAAAAATAAATTACTCCACTAAGTTGAAGGGATCGGCTAGGTGTGGCCATCTATAGAGGAGTAAAAAATTAGTCCTCTAACTTTACTCGGCTGTGTCCTCCTCTATTTTTTAGGGATCGGTTAGAGTTTGCTTTATGTTGTGTAATTGTGAAAAGAAAATCAGAATTGTTTGAAACTATAGATTTGGATCTCATTTTTTTAAATGCGAACCGAGGCATCTGGGTTCGTTTTGCAGTAGTCACCCACTTCTTGTCATCCATGTTCAGGGATAGACTAATCAGTTGAAAATTCATGTTATAATGAACCAACATTAGAAATGGTACATATAGGGTGATTATACGAAATATAAAAAATGGTGCTGCGTGCTTCAGCTTTTATTGCATATGCCATATGTTCCTACTGTTTTGCACATATTAATCCATTTAACTTCCAGCAACAATAAGAAACAACACCAAAAAAAAGTAGGGGCTAAGATTAACCATGACGCTGAGTAGCCAAGCTAGTTATCTCTAGAACTTCATCTTTAGAACAAAAATGGTGTTTTAGAAGGAACTTGTTATGTGTATGATGCCTACAAATACAGACCCTGTATTTATTTATTTATTCCAAAGCTAGCTAAAGCTATATATTAAGTTTCACATACACACCCATACAAAAAAATAAAACTACATTCAAATTTTGGGGGGTGCCGAAGTCTTCTCCCTCTTGCATCCACCAATGATGCACCGTGAGGATAGCTCGATGCTATATTTGGGGCTCCACCTTGACGGAGCAAACTTTGTAGAACCTATGAGTTTGTAGAAGTAGCGGCCGGGAAGCCGCTGATGCAGACAAGGAGACACTGGCGGCCCCTGTTTGTGAAGATATTCGCCGCCCCGGAGAAGAAAATGTCGATAAATGCGTCTAGAAACTCTGAATACCAGGAACGCAGGTCGAATCTAGACCAATCCACCGGAAACCTAAATCGACCAGATGTTGGAAGACTCATTGGTGATGCGGCTCCACACATCCCTCGCCAGTGATAACCACACCAAAAAAACTTGGAATGAACGAGGAGAACGTTATTCCTACACAGGAACAACGCTGCCGCCTCGCCACCCAAACCAAACTCAAAGACTCCCTAAAGAAAATCTAAAAAGAATTCACCTATGCTGCTACACAACAGGTCCGGTTCTGATGTCTAGCTCGATACTGTCCAAGACCATGCACCAACTCTCTCTCCACCGGCGAACACTACCTGACAAAGACCGCTACTCGAGCACACATCTCCTTCGCCATGCCGATGTACCCTCCAATGCTCCACAAGCAGGCCGACCCCATCAAGGGCCTTCTCGCCACCGCCTATGTCCGATAGGCTTTGCACGGCGACGCGCCCTAGTGCCGGCGAGAGGTAGAATTGGTGGGACGGTGACTAGGGTTTGAGTTGCCCGCATCCTCTCTCCAGGAAGCGTTTTCTGTGTAATCATCATCCCGTAAATACCGATCCTTCATGACAAATGAACTTCACAAATTATCAAGCTTAGTCGAAATTGAAAAGAAAATTTGCTTACCTAGAAATCACTATGTGTTTGGTTTTTTTTCCGTAAAAAGAAGTACCACCGGCCTTTGCATCGCATGATGCATGATGCACGCAGTCATTTATTAAAGCAAACCAAGTATGCAAGTGTGAAGTACAACTCGAGAAGGTAAAAGTAATTATTACAAGACGAAATGCCACAACCGGCAAAAATAGGACAACATACCTACACACATATCTAATATTGGACCGTCATCCAAACAGGTTGTATGTAGCCCGTGCTACTGTCTTCCATCGGTTGCATCCAAACAACATAAGCTCCCTTGCTTCCGCATGATATAGTAATGATCATGTATGGATTCAACCAGATTCTCTGGAGATGACTTGCACTTTTTTTAATCTTTGTTCTGTTAAACACACAGTCGTTCCTATAGTTTCAAATACCCTAAAGTAATACACACACTCCCACATGGATTTGTGCCGCCGTATTAAGCTCCACTCCGCCTAATCAATTACCAAACAAATTTGATATGCTAGTAGGTGGATCGGAGGTACTTTAGATGATACATGTATCACTCGTCACATAAGCTTGTCAAGTGGGCATTTGAAGAAATAAGTGTTAAGTAATTAACTCGTGGTCATAAAAATAACACAATTTACTATATTTCTACCTACATTTTGCCAAATTGTCCTTAATGAGGATCACACCCTTACACAAACCACATAAAAATCTTAACCTTCAGAGAAACTTTGATTTTCCAGATATGAAGTGACTGGAGTACGGATCATGTATTAATCAAGTCCACATAAACTGGTTTAACAGAAAACCTGCCTAAAACAGATAGTGTCCATTGAAATGAGTCTGGCTAATTAGATAGGGCAGCCTCCATCAACCTTCGAACTAAATGCAACCATGCACCCCATCTTTCTCCAATTGCATGAACTGGATGTTTAGGAGAACCGACCCCAATATTGCACTCACGTAGGTATCCTTACATTGTACAATATTATAAAGCTTTGGCACCGTAAGGCTAGATGCGCATCTCCTAAATATCCCCCCAAAACTGAGTGGTACCCCATCTCCAATAATAAACTTGCCTCTATTAAATAAGGCAACATTAATCCTCATCAAAGCATTTAAAAAGGCTAAGGCTGGTCATAGTGGAAGTAACATAGGTAGTAACATACATGCCACATAAGCAAAGAAGATGATGTGTCACGCAATTAATGAAGAGAGAGGCAGATAGAGTAACATAATATGTTGCCATCACATAGCGCTTTCCAATGCAAAATAAGTTTACAAAGAAATAAATGAAGATTTATATGTTATCACACTTATGTTACTCCCCGCTATGAAGGTAGTAACACTAGTAGAAAAGGGGGCATTAGTCCCGGTTTGTAAGGGCCTTTAGTCCCGGTTCTTGAACCGGGACTAAAGGGTCGTTACTAATGCCTCCCCCCTTTAGTCCCGGTTCGAACTGGAACCGGGACTAAAGGTCGCGGCCACGTGGAGCTCCACCTTTAGTCCCGGTTGGTAACACCAACCGGGACTAAAGGAAATTTTATGATTTTTTTTTGAATTTTTTGAATTTTTTTTTATTTTTTTTATTTTCAAATTTCTGAATTATTTTAACCTTTAATCTCTAATAACCACCCCTCATCACTGCTCAATTTATCCTCTAATCTCTAATCACCCCTCATCATTCCTAATCATCTAACTTCCCGAATGGTCACCCATCCTCCCACCCCCCCAGCCTGAGCACGCTTAACTTCCGGGTTCTATTCTCCCTCGTTTCCAAGTCTGCATTTTTTGTTTTGCTGACAATAGTAAGATGTCAATCCTATTAATCCTCAGGAATTTTGCGTGAGCATGAAGTGACACATTTCACTGTTTGAGTTTGAAACTATTGTTTTAAAAAACAATTATTATTTAGTAACACTAATATTTCTTGAATAATTAGTTTGACCATTGTTTGACCACAGTTTGACCAGATTTGACCAAAATTCAAAATAACTGAAATAATTATTTAGTAACACTAATATTCTAGAATAATTAGTTTGATCATTGTTTGACCACAGTTTGAAATTTTTTTGATTTTTTCCACTCTAGATCTTAAAAGGCACGTAACTTTTTTTCTGTTAGGTTTTTGAGGATTTTGAAAATGTTAACGGGGTTTCCCCAGTTAAATTTGGATGCAACTTTTCGAGTAGATGATTTTTCATATAAAAAACTTTTTCATCCGAGTCAGTATGCAAAAGTTATGCCCATTTTATTAAATTCTAGAGAGATTTTGCAAATAAAGTCGAAATTCATATTTGTAAATTTTTCCAACAACTAGACCACATATCACATGGAAAACTTATTTTCTTTTATTTTTTTTGACATTTTCATCATTTTCTTTTATTTTATTTTAAACTGAAAAGGCGATCCAAGGGGGTGGAGTTTGAAAATGGGACCTTTAGTACCGGTTCGTGCCATGAACCGGTACTAATGCCTCAAACCCCATTAGTACCGGTTGGTGGCACGAACCGGGACTAAAGGTCTAACCCTTTAGTCCCGGTTGGTGCCACGAACCGGGACTAATGGGCATTGCACGCTTTAGTCCCGGTTCGTGGCACCAACCGGGACTAAAAGGTCCAGACGAACCGGGACAAATGGCCCACGTGGCCCCTGGGCGCACGAACCGGGACTAATGCCCCCATTAGTCCCGGTTCTAGACTGAACCGGGACTAATGAGCTAACCCAGGGTGGACCAAAGCCCTCTTTTCTACTAGTGTAACATAGACTAGTAATATATATATGTTACTAGTCTAAGTTACTCCCTACTATGACCAGCCTAAATCATTCGTGTGAGCCGATACTTGAGCTAAGGTTATGGAATATAGATACTTGTGACGTAATAATTGTATCCATACTCCCACCTCTTGAGAGGATAACCTTTAAAGCCATTTACTAAGCAAACACTTGTTTTTGATCTTCAAGTTCTCAATGCCCAAACGCTCTTGATCCTTTGGCCTACACAAAATATCCTACTTAGCCTGTCTCATTCCGTCTTTGGGGTAGGCATGATCCAAAAATATCTAGAACGACAAGCTGGCCTTCCGCCAAGGAAATATGTTCAACAACAAGCTTAAAATTCCCAGTATGCACGTGGTAGCTTGAAGGAGACATCATTAGCTAGCTTAATCTGCACTTAATTTCACCACCGGAAGCAAATTAAGCAACCACTTAAGCACCGAAAGAGAGATTGAATAACCACGGGTACAATATTCTGAGTTGGTATCTTGTTAGGGTTTGGCGTTTGGACCCCTTTGCCCCTTTGGCAGGCTGGCATGGTTTTTGCTTACGAACAAAGGAAAATAAAAACCAGGGAATGGAATTGACACAAGACCCGGCCGACCAGGAGCCACCTCTCACTACTTTTGTACATTTCATCGTGCGTGCGTCACACTGACCGTGACTCCGCTATATTTAGTGGCCTCTTCTCCATCGTCTTCCTTACGCTTTGCCGTCTTCTTCCTCCATAGCTCTCTAAACTCATCTGGTGCCATCCACTACCCATTGCCCATCACAACGCTCTCCAAAAGATCCACATGAAATAAATCTCCCATGGTTCCAGGAAAAGCTCCAGGGTGTTTTGTCGTGTTTCTGTTTCTTCTTGTACTTTCATCGGGCTTGTTCTTGGCTAGCTTCTTTCTCTCTTTTTCATTTTGATGGGAGTGATGGACGGAAGAGAGCGTCCTTCAGTCCACTCACGGGCGGTGCTAGGATCGAATTAGCTGCCGACTCATTCATCCACTTGCCGAGCAAAGTTATTTGCCGAGGAGCTTAGCAGGTGAGTGAATGAAGCGGGAGGTAAAGTCTTTGATCTCGCACCGTCGTTGCTTGGACTGAAGGGTGCTCCCTCCTCCTCTCTAAGCCATGTTATGTAGCACGGCACCTGCTTGATCTGCTCGTTTCTTCGGGCGCCATACCGCCTGATCGATCTGATCTGTTCTTTTCGAGCTTCTCCGGCATGAAATGATAGAATCTGTGTCGCTCTGGTGTGTTCGCAGTTCTAGTTTGGCTGTTCTTTAATTTAGTCCGGTAACGGATGTCCAGGCTCAAATTTTCTACTTGTTTAACCAGGCCTTTGTACTAAAAATCCTTGATCTGCTCACAGAAACCTTGTTTTTCTGAAAGCGCATCTGCTTTAGGTACTTGCGATGACTTCCCAGATGCATGGTACAACTCTCGTTCTCGTAGCTAGAATGCTAGATACGAGCTCGATCTCCATCCTGTGTGCGTTTTCTCTACTTTTTTGCACTCCCTGATGTGATCTGTCGACGCACTGTTGCGGGCTGGGACAAAATACGGTGCTTTGCTTGCTTTTGCTGGTGTGGGGGATCGATCGATCACATCGCGCGTCTTTGGGGTCGTGCGAACAGTGAGACGTCTTTCGATCTCCCTGTTTGCTTTGGAACTTGGCACGCAACCAGGGTGATTGGACTGGACGTGTGCGTGGCCCTGGTGCTATATGCTATGCTAGGCTAGGCTAGCTTTCGGAGCATGGCCATCTCCCCGAGGGCTCTTAGGGGCCTAAGTACCCTATTAATCTTAGATTTGTGGTGTACAGTAGAGTTGTTTATAACCCACTTATGTTTTTGCATCTGGATATTATTCCCCCTCGCATGGAAATATGTGAGCATGCATGTCGGCTTGTGATGTGATTTTATCAAGTCAGGATATGAACAACGTTGTACTCTTTGTAAGCATGTCTTCATTATTTTCACCAAAATAGTTATGAAAAAAATCCTAATTAGTATGATTTCTGGAGATGCATCTCGTAGAGTGCTTGTTTACTAGACCTCTCATTATTTTACAGTAGTCCTAACAATATTAGATCTTGTTTTGTGCTGCTATCTAGCTGTTGGTAGAATTATTTTACAGTAGTATGCATAGTCTGTGTTGGCTTCATGAGTAGTGTTTTCCTTTATACAATTGTTCATGATGACTTGATTGGTGCAATAATCTGTCATACCTATATATATGTACTACACACTTTGAAGCAATTTCGTCCTCTTTAGTTTTCCTATCTTGATCATCTGCAGTCTACATATTCAGTTCCAATTATTCTCTGAACCTCTTGCCGTTGGTGATGGCTATTAATGTCTGTACCAAACAGCTTAACAAATACCACAGTGACCAGAAATATGATGCCATGGACATGATTAGGAGCTATGTGCATTGTTGAGCAGTACTACTCCACCATATAATGCTTTATCATCAATTACACTGCACACGTACGATTGCTGCTCGCAGATCTTGTTTGTGATGATGGCAAGCGTGCATGGACATGGACTCTCCTTGAATTGCTGGATGTTCTTGGTGGGGCTGGGGGTTACTGCAGGCCGGCCCGCTCTGTCCGTCAAAGCTGTGGAGGCACTGTCTAGCCTTTTCACTGCAGATTAATGTTCTGTTCTTGACTGCCTTTTGTACTCCCAATTCTCCTTTTCATCGCCAATTAATGGTCCGTGATCCTGAAGAAAGGCGGTGAATTAGTGATGAGGTTGCAGACATGTGCTGCTGCTTCGGGACATAGCTAGGAATTAATGTTGGAGCCAGGCATATTTTGCAAATGCAACGGTATTGCCGGCGCATCTAGATGTACTGCTTGCTTACGAATCTAGTGCGATGTGTGTGGCTCCTGTGTGTTGTTGAGTTGCACTTGCAGGTTAATTTGCAGCCATTGTAGCCCTATGTGGTTCTTCATCGTGTTTTGCAGTTGTGATTCTCACGCACTCTTGCTAAATGGCAAACTGGTTCGGTAATTTTTTTTGTTTCACTTCAATATGGATTCACCAAGTGGATTAATTGGCAACCGCTGAATCTCAACTGGTGCTTTTTATCGTTCATACAACACACATACATGTGCTTCACTGGATCTCTACTGTGGTGCACTGGTCATGCAATATTGAAAGAAATTATTCATTGTCTTTGATCAGTATTTTTATGATATCTTGATAAATGTTTTTATGACGAATAGTCGGTTCCAGGTTTGCTTTTCTGGCGATAATGACCTAGTGTACTAGTACTAGCAATATATCTGCTGGGCAAAGTCCATGAGTGAGAATCTCATGACAATTTCCCATGGCTTTGAATTGATGAGCTTCTTCGAGAAGAACAAACGAACTGGTATATATGGAATTGAAGCCTTGTATTTAAGGAAAACAACTGCACAACACTGCAAGTGCCTCGCGATGTCCAATGCCTCCATGGATACAGAGCATCGAACCTGGAAACCATCTACATTGGCCCTCCTTCCCATTCGTGCGCCATGTTTCCGCACGCAGCGATCTTCTGTCGCTGCTGTTCATCTCCGGCCCTTGGATGATGTCAATGGCAGATCTTTACCACCGCGACTTGTCAAAGGAAAGAGAGAGGGAGGGGCGGAGGGAAGGGAGAGAGAGAGTCTTAGGCCCCGCTTGGATTCGGTGTAAACTTATACACCCGGATTTAATCTACAAGTGTATTTTACCGGTCGCAGTGTTATTTCCGCCTAGATTGAAAACGACGGCTCGAGGTCTGTTTTGGTTACAAGTGTATTTAGGAGCAAACCGACGATCCAAGCGGGGCCTTAGATTGCTGCGGCACCTGTCAATCTGTCATGGTGTGGAACCCTAACCCTAATTTCTTTTTTTGAGAAGCCCAAACCCTAAAGTTGGCAAGGAGCAAGGAGGGGTTGGAACTCACAGAGTGTGCATGTGGGTGTCCTGCACCTCGTGTCTGCAACCTCGAAACCCAATATCTTAAGCACTTTAAGCCACCATTGGATGCACTTAAAAATTGCCTTCAGATGCAGCGCCTACAAATTCCGAGGGAGAGGGCTCCCTTTCCCGATGTATGTGCTTAACTTATCCTCAGTTTTTAATTAGCGCTTTGTACTTTGGTCTTTGCAAAGTTGCAAGTGCAACCAGTCCGTTTCACTAGGAGGGATGGTGCTTATTATATAGACCCAGGCTGGGGTTCCTCTCTTCTTTTCTTGCAAGGTATGGATGGAGAGGTATCTCCGTTTTTTTTTGCACGGGCTAATAATAGAACACTGCTATGCACACGATGAATCCATGCACGATGCACACACGACAGGCTAAGGGCATATACAATGGTTCTATCTTAGCAATGCCACATAAGTTAAATGATGAGGTGGAGGAGAGAGAAATCATAAGATAAGGCTTGTCTTCTTTTAATTAAGAGAAGGCAAGAGATGATCTCTTAGCACAATATGTCTCACCATGTTTTTAGGAATAACTAGCTATTGAAGATAAGGCTAAGAGATGACCCATTGTAGACATATTTTTTTGTCATCTCTAAATTACATGCAAGATTTAAGATAAGACTACCTTATCAACCATTGTACATGCCCTAAGTACACCGTTAGATTACCTCATTTTTAAAACCGTATGGCTTCTAATCGCATCGGCCACAAATCGTGCAGGAGCTTGTCGTGTGTACAACACTTTCGCTAATAATATAGCCAGATGGTTTTCTCCCTGACCCTATGTGGCTAGCGCAAGCTCTCCCCTCCAAGATTCACCGATGAGTCTGTGGATTCGCCTATCTCTGCCAGCCGCTCCGGTTGCCGGTGGCGGGAGTGAAATCTCGGTGCCTTCGCTCCGGTTAATAGTTTAGGTTATGGTTTGTTAGTCCTCGTAGGTGTGGCGTCCAGCGGATGGCATTGCTTCTTCTTCGATTTGACTTTTGAGCATCGTTCCTCCTGGAGTTTGTCCGTCTGGACATAGTCGATGGAGCTCCGGCCTAGATTCCTGTCGTCTCCTTGAGGCAGTGAGGTTACTGTTTCTCGTCATGTGGCGATACTTGGTTTTAGGTGCTTCGGATCTATGCAAGGGTTTAATGGCCATAACTATGGCTCCAAGATGTTGGTCCTTAGGGAAACGTGCACGAAGACTTCCCAACTGTCATCGACAAGGTCAAGCTGGTTCTGGTGGGGGAGCGGCGACAGCGGTGCGTTGGCGCTCGTTCTGGCGGCAATAGTGGTCGTTCGGTGGTCTTAGAGTATTGATTTAATTTTTATTATATTTGAGATGTTTTGTACTTCCGGTGAAATTTCATAATAGATATGATGCTTTTCGCAAATTTCATAATATATAGCTAGTTAATGCGATATGCAACTGTCATGTCATTTGTAGGCTATAAGAACAATTCTATCAGAGTCATCATATGGCTCAATTGCCATAATAAATGTCAAGACGAGTTAACGTAACACTCTAGCAGAGTCGTCATACAAATCTTGATCACCATTATTTATGGAGCTCGTAGCCTCCATAGCCTTCAAACCTTCATATTAGGAGGTTGCGGAGGGCCAATATGCTCCATATCCAACCGCCAGCGCGGAAGTGAAGTTTGAGCTTCTTGCTCTTCGTGCCAAGGCCGAATGTCAAGCAGCATGCCGCTCATACACGACCTCCTCATTTCGATTAATCATCGGCTTGCGAGGCGATGTGACCGCAAACCAAACGTCATTAAAGGCGTGGGCACTTGGATTCGCTAGGTGGATGTTTGGAAGGCCACCATGTGGCATAAGGCCTCGACTATAAACGCATGTCAGCATTGCATCCCAATAATCCGAGCGCTAGCTGCCGCCCTCCTCCTCCCCGCTTTCTGCCCTCCCATCTCCTCTATTCTCAGCGACAATGACACCGCGCAAGAACGCATCCTATATGTTGAACTTAGTGGTGCAGCGGAACATCCTCTCGCGGATGTCATGCAATCGTGAGGAGAATTCTCCAAGTGGCAGCCGGTGTATCCTTCTCTTGTGGTGGCAGGCGCAACAAAGATGGAGGCGCCCGTGGTGGCGGTTGAGGCAATGGAGGCGCCCATGGCAGCAGGCACGATGGATCTAGCGCCTCGGGCGCCATCGTCCCCGTGAACAAGGCTATTATCGTGGTGGGCGCACGGCAGATGCCAAGGGATGGCTAAAGAGAGGAGGAGGCTCGAGGGCGCTGGTGGGCTCCACAGGCGAGGTTGGCATGAGCGGGCGCGGGACGCCGGACATACCCAGGTTCGGGGCTCTCCGAAGAGATAACACCCCTAATCCTGCCGAGTGTAGTTTGATGGGTGACAGTACAATGTTGCTCCTGGAGCTGTATGGGGGGAGGAAGGAGGCTGGCCAAGGCTTAGGCTGCTCCTTCTCTCTGACGTTGCTGTCTTGGTGGCTAGTTCTGTGCTTACTGGCCTTTCTCTCGTTACATGCCCCTATGAGCGTGGGCTCCTGGGGGTTTTATAGACCAACCCCCAGGGGTACAATGGTAATGTTACAAGTCGGTGGGTCCAGGTAGTCGGCGTCTGGGGACCCGGGCTGGGACCCGCTGAGGGCTTGTGGTTCGCCGGGTTCCCTTAGGTGTGGGCCCCGTGTGCCTAGGGGGACTGTGCGCCGTCTTGTCGATCGTCAGGGCGTGGCCGAGTCGAGTCGTGTACAGTGGCTCTCCGTCAGGTTGCTGTTTGCTGTCGTCAGCGATGAGGGCGGGGGCACTGTAGCCACGCCAACCATGGTCAGCGGGTAGGTGAGGGGCACTGTTGCCACGCTCCGGCTGACCAGAGGCGTGGGCGGGGCACTGTTGCCTTGGTCATCATTGATTGAAGACTCGTCCCGTCGTACGGCCTGGATGGGACGGGAGTTGACCCGTGGTTGAACTGCGGAGCACGCCACGGGTGGAGCTGGCTTGTCGAGGAAGCTTTAGTTGTGCCGGGTTCGGCTATCTTGCGCTAGTTATTGGGGCCGAGTCGACGCGTCTTGCCGGGTCGGAGAGTTCGGCCGGGTTGCAGAGCTTGGCCGGGTCAAGCGACCCGGCCAAGCGCATGCCGGCTTGAGGGGCGGTGCCAGCCCCGTTGTTTTTGAAAAGGATCCAAGTTTTGTTGCCTGCCTGGGGTTCATCCCCCCGACAGTAGTCCCCGAAGCTCTGAAGGTCCGCCGTCTTTGGAGGAGTGGGCCTTCACAGTTTCCCCCTTAAGAAAGGCGGATTCTGCGAGCGCCGGGTCCCGCAACACCCACTGTGTGCCGGTTTTCTCGAAAACCGGATCGCGGCATCCCGACCATGGCGGGAACCGAGGAGTGTAGGACCTTGAAGTATGTCTAGAGGGGGGGTGATTAGACCACTTGACCAATTAAACACTTAACCTTTTCCCAATTTTAGAGTTTGGCATATTTTAGCTATCTTAGGACAAGTCAAGCAATCATCACGCAGTTCAAGCAAGCATGCAAAGAGTATATAGGCAGCGGAAATTAAAGCATGCAACTTGCAAGAAAGTAAAGGGAAGGGTTTGGAGGATCCAAGCGCAGTTGGAGACACGGATGTTTTTGGCGTGGTTCCAATAGGTGGTGCTATCGTACATCCACGTTGATGGAGGCTTCAACCCACGAAGGGTAACGGTTGCGCGAGTCCACGGAGGGCTCCACCCAAGAAGGGTCCACGAAGAAGCAACCTTGTCTATCCCACCATGGCCGTCGCCCACGAAGGACTTGCCTCACTAGCGGTAGATCTTCACGAAGTAGGCGATCTCCTTGCCCTTACAAACTCCTTGGTTCAACTCCACAATCTTTGTTGGAGGCTCCCAAGTGACACCTAGCCAATCTAGGAGACACCACTCTCCAAGAAGTAACAAATGGTGCGTTGATGATGAACTCCTTGCTCTTGTGCTTCAAATGATAGTCTCCCCAACACTCAACTCTCTCTCATAGAATTTGGATTTGGTGGAAAGAAGATTTGAGTGGAAAGCAACTTGGGGAAGGCTATAGATCAAGATTCATATGGTAGGAATGGAATATATCGGCCTCAACACATGAGTAGGTGGTTCTCTCTCAGAAATGGTAAGTTGGAAGTGCAGGTTTAGTCTGATGGCTCTCTCCGCGAATGAAGATGAGGTGGAGGGGTATATAGCCTCCACACAAAATCTAACCGTTACACACAATTTACCAAACTCGGTGGGACCGATTCAACAGACTCGGTCGGACCGATTTAGTAAACCTAGTGACCGTTAGTGATTTTCGGTGGGACTGACATGCAACTCGGTGAGACCGATTCGGTTAGGGTTAGGGCATAACGTAATCTCGGTAAGACCGATTACACAAACTCGGTGAGACCGATTTTGGTAATAAGCTTTCCAGAGAGTTGGTCAGGTAAACTCGGTGGGACCGATTTGCTCTTTTCGGTGAGACCGAAATGTTACAAAAGGGAAACAGAGAGTTTACATTGCAATCTCGGTGGGACCGATCGCTCACTTCGGTTTGACCGAAACGTTACGAAGGGAAACAGAGAGATTACAATCCCATCTCGGTGAGACCGAGATCCCTATCGGTAGAACCGATTTGCCTAGGGTTTGTGGCAGTGGCTATGACATTCAAACTCGGTGGCGCCGGATAGGAAGAATCGGTGTGACCGATTTTGGCTTTGGGTTTAGGTCATTTGTGGATGTGAGAAAGTAGCTGAGGGTTTTGGAGCATATCACTAAGCACATGAAGCAAGAGGCTCATTAAGCAACACCTCATCCCTCCTTGATAGTATTAGCTTTTCCTATAGACTCAATGTGATCTTGGATCACTAAAATATAAAATGAAGAGTCTTGAGCTAATGAGCTTGAGCCAATCCTTTGTCCTTAGTATTTTGAGGGATCCACTTTCATCATCCATGCCATGCCATTCATTGAGCTTTCCTGAAATAATAGTCTTGGAATAGCATTAGCTCAATGAGCTATATGTTGTTATGAATTACCAAAACCACCTAGGGATAGTTGCACTTTCAATCTCCCCCTTTTTGGTAATTGATGACAACGTATAGATCAAAGCTTCGATAAATGATAATAATATTGAAAAACATCGTCGCTTTGAGAAGTATGTGATAAGCAAGAGCTCCCCCTAAATTTCTGCATAGTTTAAGATTTGCTTTGGACTGCAAATGCACAAGGAATTAGGCTCATGGGTTACTCTTCCATGTCACATACATCTTGGTGGAGCGCTCAAAATGATAAAGATTGAATACATGCACTCATCACCAAGCAAAGTGAATGATCACATAGGATAGATAGGATAATATCATCAAACATGCATAAGTGTAGCTTATGATCAAACACATGATCATCAATGTCTCACAAGAATAGCATAGTATCTCAAGCAATCAAAAGCAAACAAGTTTAAAAACACCAAATCAAGAGAGAACAAAAGCAACACTCTCTCTAGAAGCCTATGATCTATACATTTTTCTCCCCCTTTGGCAACAAGTTACCAAAAAGTTCATAGAAAATGCATAGTGCTAGATCGACTCTCAGGCTTGATCTTCAGTTGGTGGTGTCCGGATAACTCCAAGGATGAGGGCTTCAGTTGATGTAGAGGGAGCTGGAGGAGTTGGTGCTGGAGCTGGTTGCACTGGAGCTGTAGGAGCAGTGGCTGATGCAGATGATGTTTCTCTAGTGTCTGTCACTGGCACTGCAGCTGACCACTGAGCTCTAGGCACTCTGGAAAATACATTAGTGGTAGTCTTGCCCTTCCTCTCCTGCATGTCATCCTGCAGCTGCTCCACAACTGACTGAATCTCAGTTACCTTGACATCAAGATCATAGAATTTTTGTTCCATGATTCTCTCCAAGCTTTCCTGATTCTGAGTTAAGGTGGCCAACCCTTTCTCAATCCTCAGTGTTGAAGCTATCAAGTAACCAAGCTGCTCCTGCTTGTTCTTCAAGAAATATTCAGATGCCTCCTCTTGAGTTGGCATCTTGGCAGCTTTCTCCTTCCTTGCCTTCTCCTTCTTCTCTTGAGCTTGAACTGATGATGGTTCATCTTCATTCATGACAACCTCATTATCCTCAAAGTCTGGATAGAGAGGAAAATGTTCCCTATCCAATAGATATTTGCCTGTGCCCATCTTTGAGTTAATCAACTCCTGAATCTGAGGGGCATATCCACAACTCCTCTTATGATCTGCTGCAGTCCTCTTAATAGTTTCTACTATAAGGCTCATGACCTTGAATTTCTGAGGCACATCAAACAAATGCAACATGTTGATTGCATGCCCTCTGATCATGTTGTGGTCACCTGACTTAGGCAATAGAGTGTGCCTTAGGATCCAGTTGATTGTAGGTAGCCCTGACATAAGAAAGTGGACTGATCCAAAAGAGAAAGTCTCTAGGGCTTTGTGTGGGATCTCCTTGTACATATGTGCCATGGTATTATGTCCCATTTTCTTCTTGGCATATACATCCAGATCATCATCATTTTCCTTTGGGGCATTTATCAGTTTTGCCCACTCCTCAACAGTTGACTGGTACCTTGTACCTTCAGACATCCAAACTATCCTTCCATCTGGATAGAAGTGTGTCGTGGAGTAGAATTGCATAATGAGTTCATCATTCCAGTTTGTGATCTTCTGCCCAACAAAATCTGCAACTCCACAAGCAACAAAACTGTCTTGAACTCCTGGATAGTGTTCTTCGTTTTCCTTCATGTAGGTCCAGTCGACCCACCTCATATCACACACTATGGGCTTTTTGTCCAACAAGATTGTCTCATAGAAGTCCTGTTGTTCCTTTGTATGGAACCTGTAATCAACAACAGCTCTTCTCCTTGTGGCATATGGATCTGCCATCCTCCATAGCCTCAACCCTGAATCTTTTCTGATGTTCATGTCCTCAGCTACAGGATGGGCATCATTATGGTCTGGTATCTTGGCTTGAGCTTCCTCAGAACTTGTCCTTCTTCATCTTCCTCCTCAGCAACCTCAGGCACTAGGGCCTTGTTCTTCTCAGCAGCTAGAATACTCCTGGTATTCCTCTTTGGTGCAGACTTGGCCTTGGGGGCAGCTTTGGGTGCTTCCTTGGGCTTAGATGTTGCAGCCCCTGATCTAATAGCATCTCCCATAAGCTTTGGTGCCTTTAGTGCTGGTGCAGCAAGCTCTTCTTCTTCCATCATGGACGGTTGTCCAACTACTATGGCCATGGTCTTCTTGACCCTTTCCTTCCTTTTCTTTCCTTCAGTAGCTGGCTCTTCAGGCATCTCAGGCAGTTGAGTTGATGCTCTGGGTTTGGACATTGGTTGTCTCCCTGCAGGCATTTTGATCTTCATGCCTGGCTTTACTGCAGTTGAACTAAGCACCTTCTTGTGCACTGCCTTCTTTGAAGTAGCTTCATCCTCTTCAGCTCTATAATCCTCATCTTCAGAGTCTAAAGTTCTCTTCTTCCTTTGCCTGGTAGCAGCCTTAGGCAGGTTGCTAGGAGTGCTCCTGCTGCCTTCATCTGAAGTGCTAGAGGGACTAGTGCCCTCACTCATTTGCATCTGCCCTTCTGACCTGTTCTGACTGTCACTCTGGTCTGACATGCTGCAAACACTGACTGCTGACCTTGTGAGAGTTATAGATGAGATGGAGTGGATGAGCATCACAAAATGCAAAGATTTTTGCAAAAGAATGATTCAAAAATTCAGTTTTAGTTTTCCACAGAAAGCGTTTCGGATCAACCGATTTTCAAACTTGGTGATACCGAAGCAGTTTTGGAACCTAAACTGATGAACTCGGTTGGACCGAGTCACAGTTCGGTGGCACCGAGTCTGCTAGGGTTTCACAAAGTCCTAAAATCGGTCGCACCGATTAGCAATTTCTGTCAGACCGAGAGTTACTAGTGCAATGGCATAAGCCAAATCGGTGGGACCGAGTTTTTCAACTCGGTGGGTCCGAGATGGTTTCGGCGGAAACCTAACCCTAAATTTTCAAATCTCATCTAATCTACGGATTGCATTGACTAGATCGGAGTGTTTCAATCGTGGCAAGAATCAATAAGAACACAATGTGCTAGGAATCAGACAAGGATAGCACAGTGATCGAGTCCATACCCTAGCTTGGCGATGAACTCGCTACGGCGGCAACGGCGGGGTTGAATTCCGTTGACGGCGGCGGAGACCAGCGACAGGAGGCGGCTGGCGACGAGGAGACGATCCGGAGACCTTGGAGGCAGAGCGAGCTATTGCGCGGGCGAAGGGGTTCGGAGAAATTTCCAAATTTTGCCCGTGACTATATATAGCCCGACCCTGTCGGTGTGACCGAGTGGAACAACTCGGTGGCACCGAGATGCATAACTGTGTTCAGTTACAGCAAGTTGGTGTGACCGAAAAGTTCAAATCGGTTGCACCGAGATTGAAAACCTAGATCGACTTAGTGATCTCGGTTGGACCGAAATGGAGGAATCGGTCAGACCGAGAATCACAAAGAAGTTTTGGAAGTTTAAGTCTATGACGAATCGGGGACTCCGAGTGCTCCTCACACAGAGTGGTTCGAATCTGACTTGATCAAATTTTGTGATGTAGCATGAATAGAGTTTGAGACGAGAAAAGCATAGATAGCTAGAGAAAGTTCTTAGGCATTCTTGTCCATCCACTTGGCCAAAAGAAGGAAGAACCAAACAATCAAAACAACAAGTGGATGTCCTTGAATGAGTAAAATATGCACCAACATGCTCACACAATAAGATGGCAAATGAAATATGTGGCAAAGCATGCACAACCAATTCTAGCATCTATCAAACAATTTGCGATGACTAGGTCATCTATATATGAGTATATTGACTTAGGAGTCAAATGATAAACATTTGATCATAGGTCATACTCATCGTTTAAGCCCAAGTGGGGTTACCACTTTTACATAATGCATTGATGTGTTCACACCATTAGAGTTGCTTTGACTCAAGTCTTAGAGTTAAGCTCCCCCTAGATGTGAGATCCCCTTTTAGAGGGATGAACTAACCTTGGGTTTTGTCGATGATGACTTCATGTAGGTGTTGAAGATGTGGATGCTCAATGTTGATGTAGATCATTTGGAGCAATCCATTGGAGTGAGTTGCACTTTCAACATACCTACATGGGTTAGTCCCACAAGGAACAAACAAGAATATCCATAGACATAGAGTGATGCACACACAAGATGATGTCCATGAAAACATTAGGTTACCTTGTTCCTTGCCTTACCAACATGAGGGTTTGTGACTTCTTGAACTAGTGCAAGATGTGGAGGTTGATTGCACTTGTCCTTGCCATAATAATATGAGTGAAGAATGTTGGCGGAGTCACCCTCAAGAACTCTCTAGTTCTTCTTCTTCGGGATCCACATCATCTTGATGGGAATCCTTGGAGTCGTAGTTGTACTTGATGAAGTAGAACTTGACGTAGTCTTGGGAATCCACTTGACCGAGGCCTTGGGTGCTTCTTCAAATGCATCAATCTCTTCTTGAAGCTTGTCCTTGCCTTTATGGTCTTGTGGTGGAAGATCATCTTGAGCTTGTGTTCCCTTGAAGGAAGTAGGATCATACTTCTCTTGTTGAGGAACAAACTTCGTCTTGGGGTATTGATCTTCTTCCCACTCAACTCCATTGGCATTGAACTTTCGTTCAAAACCAACACCTTGATTCTTCCGGTGTCTTCCTTGCTTGCGTACAATTTCCTAGAATTGCTTACTCCCGGCAAGGCTCTTGTAAACACCTTTCTCTATAATTCCCTTCAATAAGCTATTTTCTTGCTCAAGTGTAACTTGGCTAAGAGAATCATTAGTGGAATCAAGAGAACTACTAGAAGCAACAATATTGGATTTGTCATTGTTATTATTGTTACTACTAGAGGAAGTATCTTTCTTGTACTTGTTACTAGACTTGACTTGAGGCATGTAAGTAGATAGGAGTAAACGCTTGGCAATGTAAGAAGAACTTTTCTTACGAAGATCATCATTGATTGCTTTTAAGAACTCATGCTCTTGCTCAAGATTGAGCTTTTCAAAGCGTAACTTCTCATGAGCCCTTAAAAGTTCTCGATGATTTTCGAAGATAGTTTCATGAGCTAACTTAAGAGTGTTTAGTTCTTTAGTTAGAAGCTCAATCTTCTCCTTATCATTGTCATTCGTTTTATCTTGATTAGCATGATTAATTGACATTTCATCATAGTATTCATCACTAGAGTTGTCAACAAGTAAATCATCATCCACAAGTAAGTCATCTTCATCACTATTGAAATCAGCATAATCAGGATGTGTTACCTTTGGACCTTTGGCCATGAAGCATCTTCCAATTCCTTCATTTGGTGAATCAAATATGTCGTAGGAGTTGGTTGACACAAGTTCTAGACCGGCAACACCTTCATCTTGAGTATGTTCGGAGTTGGAGTGATAGCTTCTCTCAGAGTGTTTGTCAGAGTCGGAGCCGGAAACCCATTCACCAACATGAGCTTGATGTCTTCGTTTTGTGTAGCTCCTTGATGACTTGTCCTTCCTTTTTGAATCTTTGCTTCTCCGAGAGGATCTTCGTTCATAACGATCATCTCTACTCCTCCTCTCTCTTGGTGGTGATTCTTCTCTTCTACTTCTTCCTTTTGGAGAATCTTCTCTTCTTTTGTAGGGTGTCGTACACTCATTGGAGTAGTGTCCAGGACTCCCACAATTGTAGCAATTGCGCTCACGACTGGAAGATCTTTTGTCATGGTAAGACCTTGACTTGGAGCTTCTTTCTTTGCTTCTACTCTTGTAGAATTTGTTGAAGTTCTTCACCATTAAGTTCAATTCTTCATTGAAGGTTTGTTTCTCACTTTATGATGTGGGGGCTTCACTTGAGGCTTTGTAAGCACCACTTGACTTGTTGTGAAGTTCCTCCTTATCCTTGAGTGACATCTGATGAGCAACAATCCTTCCAATGACTTCCGTTGGCTTGAAATCTTTGTAGTTTGGCATCATTTGGATCAATGTGCACACGGTATCATACTTTCCATCCAATGCTCTTAGGATCTTCTTGATGATGAATCTGTCGGTCATCTCTTCACTCCCTAAGCCGTCAATCTCATTTGTAATAAGAGCAAGCCTAGAGTACATTTCAGCGACACCTTCACCATCCTTCATTTTGAGCTTGTCAAGCTGACTTTGGAGCACATCCAACTTGGATTCCTTGACGGATTCGGTACCTTCGTGCATATCAATCAAAGTGTCCCAAATTTCCTTTGCATTCTCAAGACGGCTGATTTTGTTGAATTCTTCGGGGCACAATCCGTTGAAGATGATATCACAAGCTTGAGCATTGTATTGCAGCATCTTCAATTCTTCCGCATTAGCTTCACGGTTCGGCTCTCTCCCATCAAAGAATTCACCTTGCAAGCCAATACAAATAATAGTCCAAACGGCGGGGTTATGTCCGAGAATATGCATTTTCATCTTATGCTTCCAACTAGCAAAATTAGTACCATCACTAATTTCCCTCTACGGTGATAATTTCCCTCGCTAGACGCCATACTCTCCTAGGTTGTGAAACCAAGGCTATGACCACCAAAAGCTATGGAAATCAAAGCAAATGGAGACCAAGGCTCTGATACCACTTGTAGGACCTTGAAGTATGTCTAGAGGGGGTGTGATTAGACTACTTGACCAATTAAACACTTAACCTTTTCCCAATTTTAGAGTTTGGCAGATTCTAGCTATCTTAGGACAAGTCAAGCAATCATCACGCAGTTCAAGCAAGCATGCAAAGAGTATATAGGCAACGGAAATTAAAGCATGCAACTTGCAAGAAAGTAAAGGGAAGGGTTTGGAGGATTCAAACGCAATTGGAGACACAGATGTTTTTGGCGTGGTTCCGATAGATGGTGCTATCGTACATCCACATTGATGGAGACTTCAACCCACGAAGGGTAACGGTTGCGCGAGTCCACGGAGAGCTCCACCCAAGAAGGGTCCATGAAGAAGCAACCTTGTCTATCCCACCATGGTCGTCGCCCACGAAGGACTTGCCTCACTAGCGGTAGATCTTCACGAAGTAGGCGATCTCCTTGCCCTTACAAACTCCTTGGTTCAACTCCACAATCTTTGTCGGAGGCTCGCAGAAGTAACAAATGGTGCGTTGATGATGAACTCCTTGCTCTCGTGCTTCAAATGATAGTCTCCCCAACACTCAACTCTCTCTCATAGGATTTGGATCTGGTGGAAAGAGGATTTGAGTGGAAAGCAACTTGGGAAAGGCTAGAGATCAAGATTCATATGGTAGGAATGGAATATCTTGGCCTCAACACATGAGTAGGTGGTTCTCTCTCAGAAGTGGTAAGTTGGAAGTGTAGGTTTAGTCTGATGGCTCTCTCCAGGAATGAAGAGGAGGTGGAGGGGTATATATAGCCTCCACACAAAATCTAACCATTACACACAATTTACCAAACTCGGTGGGACCGATTCAACAGACTTGGTCGGACGGATTTAGTAAACCTAGTGACCGTTAGTGATTTTCGGTGGGACTGACATGCAACTCGGTGAGACCGATTCGGTTAGGGTTAGGGCATAACGTAATCTCGGTAAGACCGATTACACAAACTCGGTGAGACCGATTTTGGTAATAAGCTTTCTAGAGAGTTGGTCAGGTAAACTCGGTGGGACCGATTTGCTCTTTTTGGTGAGACTGAAACGTTACAAAAGGGAAACAGAGAGTTTACATTGCAATCTCGGTGGGACCAATCGCTCACTTCGGTTTGACCGAAACGTTACGAAGGGAAATAGAGAGATTACAATCCCATCTCGGTGAGACCGAGATCCCTATCGGTAGAATGATTTGCCTAGGGTTTGTGGCAGTGGCTATGACATTCAAACTCGGTGGCGCCGGATAGGAAGAATCGGTGTGGCCGATTTTGGCTTTAGGTTGAGGTCATTTGTGGATGTGAGAAAGTAGCTGAGAGTTTTGGAGCATATCACTAAGCACATGTAGCAAGAGGCTCATTAAGCAACACCTCATCCCTCCTTGATAGTATTGGATTTTCCTATAGACTCAATGTGATCTTGGATCACTAAAATATAAAATGAAGAGTCTTGAGCTAATGAGCTTGAGCTAATCCTTTGTCCTTAGTATTTTGAGGGATCCACTTTCATCATCCATGCCATGCCATTCATTGAGCTTTCCTGAAATAATAGTTTTGGAATAGCATTAGCTCAATGAGCTATATATTGTTATGAATTACCAAAACCACCTAGGGATAGCTGCACTTTCAAGGCGTCCGTCGAATCTTGGGGCAATCCCTTGGGCTTCGTGCGGGCGCCACGTGGTGCCCGGAAGTCGGAGGGGCCTTATAGGCCACGCGCGTGACGGGACTGGGCGACGGATTGGGGCCTGCCACCGCGTGCCCTTGGCCCACACGCATGGATTTATTGCAGCGTCTGGGGGCCGGTTGCTCTTCCCCGGGCAGTTACTGCATGTGTACGTGCACACTTATTGCGGGGTAGTGGAACGTGCGCGTGCAGATGATCCTACTCCCCCTCGTTCAAATCGAGGGTTATAATTGGGAGGTGGGGCAGGGGGCGGCGGATATCATTCTCGCTCGCGTCTTCTTGACCCTTTGCTCTTGCTCTGCTCTTTGCAACCAACGCATTGCGGTGCCCGCTGGTCTGAGCAGAACTCCTTCGTCGTCCATCTTCTTTCTCCTTCCTTCGATCATGGCACTGCCGTCGGGCTCCTGGATGGGTTCGAATGTCACCACCGAGGACATCACCCCTCTTCGGGCGTCGCGGCGCCTGCCGCGGGAGACGGACGTCAGCGTTCATCTGCCGCGCGGCGAGCAGAGGCCGCAGCGTGAGGAGCAGGAGCACGTGGTCTTCCTCACGCAATTCGAGCACGGATTCGGGCTGTTGGCGAGCACCTTCTTCCGCACATTCCTGGAGTTCTTCAGGCTCCAGCCGGATCATCTCGGCACCGGCGCCATCGTTCAGCTCTCCGGCTTCGTCACCCTCTATGAGGGGTACCTGGGGGTCGAGCCTCCGATCGACCTCTGGGCGCGCTTCTTCTCCTTGAAGCAGCAGAGCCCGTCGGCCGGAGAGTTCGCCGACTGCGGCGCCGCCGTCATCTCGAAGCGGTCGGGGGCGGTCTTCCCCAAGATCCCACTGGAGGATTCTGCCAAGAAGTGGCAAAACTCCTTCTTCTACGTCCACAACTTGGGTGCGGACCACATCAATCTTCCGACCTTCACCATCGCACCGCCGCGGGCGAAGACAAATTGGGGCTACTCGCCCAGGCGCCCTTCGCAAGAGGTTCTCAATCTGTGCGAGCGGGTGACGGTGATGAGGAGGCGGGAGGGGCTCACTGGCACCGACTTCATCGCCACTTTCATCATGCGCTGGGTCCTCCCGCTACAGAGGCGCTCCTGCCTCATTGGCGAAATGGTCGGCCTTCAAGACCCCAACCGCATGGGGTCGATGCGGTTGACTACGGAGCAGATCGCGCACCGCATGAATGACATCTCCAAGGCCAACCTTGGGGAGTACTTGCGGTTCAGCAAGGTGCCGTATAGCGATTCGAACCCGGCGCTATAGGTGAGTGTCTGGTTGTCTTACTTTGCTGCTGCGCACCTTCTCGTCCGTCCTGACGCGACGCGGGAGGTGCTTCTGAACGCGATCCGACATCCTTACGCTCGGGCTCCATTGCAGGTGGCGCCAGTGGCGCTAGAGGAGCCCGCGGCCCACGGCGGGGAGGAGGAGGCCGAGGCTGACGCCGGCGCTGTGCGTTATGCGTGTAAGTCTTGTATTTTTTTCTTCATATGTCTTGAATTGATGACCGCGGCACGGCACGAGCGATGCTGACGCCAGTTGTTGGTGCAGTGGTGTTGCGCGGGGGAGGTGGTGATGTAGGCGGAGCCAGGTCTTCGCGTGGGGCGGCACCGAGCCGCCCGCACGGGAAGGACAGCGTTGCGCCGCGACCCCGGGACATGAAGCGCACGGCGGACCCGGCCGGGGCCGGGAGGCCGGCCAAGAGGAAGCACGGCGCCGGACACGGGAGACGCACCCCGGTCCTGGTCTTGTTGGGGTAAGCTTCATTTCTCATACGCATCCGGATTGTAGAGCTAGCCTTGTTTCTTTTTGCTCATTCTGTCTTCTTATTTAGGTCGCCAATCACGCTGGCGAGGGTGGTGGCGGACGCCGCGGCCGCCGAAGGGACCGCGTTCCATAGGAGCCGGTCTGACCTCGCCGACTAGGCCGAGGTGGAGGGGCGGGCCGACTCGAACCTCGGCCTGGACCCGAACGACGCCGAGGGCTTGGCCAGGTGGGACAAGAACAGGGACCAAGTGGAGCTGGATGCGGCGTCGGTCCGGGCTTGGACCGACGCAGCGGCGGCATGGGCGTGAGCCGGCGTAGAGCCGGCCTGGCGCGTGATGCCGGAGGGCACGATGGTGGCGGCGACGGTCTTCGAGCCGTCGTCGGTGAGGGAGCGCGGCCGTGAAGGCCGGGCTGAGGTGGTGATCCTCGACCGGGAGGTCGTGGAGGTGGAGGATGATACCCCACCGCGGGTTGACGATGTCGAGCGAGCGGGGGCTGATGGCAGTGGAGGCGGTGCCGTCTTAGAGGAGGCGCTGCGAGCGGCGGTGCTGGAGGCGCCACCGGTGTTGGAGGAGGCACCGCAGGCGGCGGTGCCGGAGGCCATCCCAGCAGCGGGGCCGATGGTGGCGCAGCAGGCCGTCCCAGCATCCGGACCAAAGGCGGCGACGCAGGGCGTTTCGATGTCCGGGTCATCGACGGCGTCGGAGGAGGTGCTGGCCGCGTCGGGAGCGGCCAGCGGGGAGCACGCCTTGGTGCCCCGGCAGGGGGGATGCCGAGTCTCCACGCCGCAGCCGGTGCGGAGCAGGAGGGGGCGTTGTGTTCGGGCCTCAGACCCAGGAGGAGGCGACACTGGACGCCGTCAGCCGCCGCCTGCACGGCCGGACGAACCGGCTCGAGGCCTTCGCGCAGGCCGAGGTGGAGCGGACGCATGACCTGAAGTGCTCCGTTCTGGTAAGCCTTTTCTTTCTTGCAATTTCTTCTTTGTGGTGGCGCACCAGCGCACCCACTGGGTGTAGCCCCCGAGGTTCGGGCCAACTACGTAGTATTTGGGTCGAATCTTTAAAGCGTTGTCCTTAGTCTGATTTCTTCCTTCTTCAGCATCTCGACGCGTATCGGGTCGCCGCCTTCAACCGTCTCCTGGGCAAGCACCGGGAGCTCAAGGAGCAGATCGCCACCAAGGAGGAGGAGCTTCACGTCGCCGTAGGTATCTTCATGCTCTTATCTAGTGCGGGCGTGCTAGCGAACCCACTGGGTGTAGCCCCCGAGATTTGGGCCAACTATGTAACAGTTGGGCCAAATCTTAAGTCTTGCTTTCTCATTCGCTGAACTCTTCTTTTTCGGAGCCGAGGTGCTGTCCTGGCAGACTCGTCTGCTCTTGTCTGGTCATCACTATGATTGGCTCGTTGCCGACACCGGCCGTCTCGGCGTCGAGGCGGCGCAGGCGAGGGCGGAGGCGGCCGCGGCCCGGCGGTCTCTCGACGAGGCCAACCAGCTGCATGAGCAGCTGGCAGGTCACAAGAGCCGCCTCGAGGCCGAGGTGGAGCTTCTTAAGGAGAAATCTGCCAAGGTGGTGGAGGTGCAGCAGGCCCTGGTCGAGGTGGACCAGCAGCGCGGCCAGCTGGCCGACGACAAGGGCCGGCTCCAGGCCGAGGTGGATCGCCTGCGGGGCCAGGTTACCACGGCTGAGGGGGCCCGTTAGGACGAGGCCCGTCGCTGCGAGGAGGCCAAGAAGGCGGTCGACGACAAGGACGCCGAGCTGAAGGCGGCCCTTGCTAAGGCGGCCGATCTGGAGAAGGCGCTCCAGGAGCGCGACCGCACCATTGAACGAGAGCGGCGTGGTATGTTGCTCGAAGCGCAGCACCTGAAAGAGTCCTTCTCTGGTAAGTGATTTTTCTTGCATTTTGCCGGGTCAGGATCCGGCCTTTTGTCCTTGTTGTTCTTCTTCTGATATGCTTCTCCTTTTGTGGCAGGAGCCTTCCCTGAGACGCAACAGCTGGCGGAGGAAGTCGTTCGCTATCAGCGCGACCCGACCGGAGTCGTTGGGTCTGGGACTTATCCGCCGGTGGCTTGGACCTTCCCGGAAACCATCGCTGCTGCTGAGGCCCGCCTGCGGGTCTTGGGGACGCAGATGGGGCGGCTGTCCCAGGTCGGCACTGCGATGACGACGGCCTTTGGCCGGACTCCGTCGAGCCGAGCAGCTTCACGCGCCTGGCGCATTGGTTGGAGATGGGGCCGGACCGGCTTCACGAGTGGCGCGTCTCCGCCGCTCGTGCCGGCGCTGAGATGGCGCTCCAGTTCACGCTGTCTTGGCATCCAGACCTACGGCTGGACGTGTTGATGGGCCAGCGGGCTGACTCGGAGCAGCTCTTGCAGGAGCAAGCCGGACGGATTGCCTCCCGGGCCAGCTACATCGCCGAGTTCGCCTTCCACGACGAGTTCCACCCGGAGCGGACGGAAGATGGCAGGGTCGTGGATGGCGACGACTACGGCTTGCTTCTCCACGATCTAGAGGGGAGCTCTGAGGAGACGGGCGTCTACCGTGATGGGGGTGCCAAGGAGGACACCAGTGCCTCGCTGGACCTGGAGGCCGCCAGGGGAGAGCCGTCAACGTCGCGACACGGTGTTGGAGATGCCTGAGATATTTTAAGTAGAATTTGTTAAGTAGCAGGTCCACCCACCCACTGGGGGTTTTAGGGTGTAATGAACTCGGGTTATGGGCCCTTTTTAAAATATTTATGTGTAAATGTCATGAGTGTTTTCGCTTTTGCCTTCCGTTTTTTGGACCTATTTCTTGCGCTTTTCCTTTCTCAAACCTCCCCCACCCCGCGAGTCAGACGGTCGAGGCTCCGGTCCGTGACAAGGAGTTCGGTTCTTTGAGAGGAGCGTGCAGGACTTGGGCCCCTCAAAACGTTGAGCACGAGCGAAACACCCACTGGGCCGGCTGGCGGCAATCCGGCGAAGCCGGTTGGCGAGCAGCCGGTCGTGAGGCTGTTTATTTTCTGAGCGGAGGGCCAGGTTGATCGACCCGACAACATTTGACTTAGTGTATGAAGCGTAAAGGAGCTCTGGCCCGCTGTGCTTGCCAGCCGACAGTCGAAGCCGGATTTGTGGCTTTAGGGCGAAGTGGGGGACCTCGGCATCCTAGCTGTTTCAGGAATCACCAAGTAAGGCGGCGGGGTGGCGATCAAGCCGGTAAGCCCCTGAGCCCCCGGGCCAAGCGGGTCAGACCGGTGGCCGGGTTCAGTGGTATAGTGATGGAGGAAAGTAGGGATACGATAAATTGGTCGACAAAAGGCAGCCCCCGAGTCTCGTTCGGGAACCCCATAGTTTCATGCGTTTACAAAAGGCGACGATACATACACCCGTGCGGCTAACTGTAAAACGGACGGAGGAGTTCCGCGTTCCACGGCCGGGTCATTTCTTCGCCGACGGTGTCCTTCTTATGCTTCCTTGACTTGCGTGCATCGATGAGGTAGTAGGCGTTGCGGTCACGCAAGGCCCTGCTCACGATGAATGGGCCCTCCCATGGAGGGGACAACTCGTGCTGGCCTGCTTGCTCTTGGACGAGTCGGAGGACGAGGTCGCCCTCGCGGAACATGAGGTGCTTGATCTTCTTGCTGTGGTAGTGCATTAGGCCTTACTGGTAGATGGCCGAATGGCCGAGCGCCAGGAGGCATCCTTCTTCGAGCAGGTCGACGCCATCTTCGCGGGCTTCTCTGGCTTCGGCTTCGGCGTACATCGCTACGCGCGGCGAGTCGAACTCAACATCGGTCGGGATGATGGCTTCGGCTCCATAGAAGAGGAAGAACAGGGACCAATTCGGCGTGGTGCGAAGACTCCAGAGAATGGCCGGCAACTTTTCAAGCCAGTTGCCGGGTGAACAGATGAGTGGCTCGACGAGTCACGGCTTGACGCCGGACAGGATGAGTCAGTTAGCCTGCTCGACCTGCCCGTTGGACTGCGGATGCGCAATGGAGGCCAGGTCGAGGCGGACGCCAGAGACGGAGCAGTATTGTTCGAGCGCGCCCTTGGCGAAGTTGGTGTCGTTTTCTATGATGATGCTGTTCGGCATGCTGTAGCACACCGCTATGTCCTTGATGAACCGAACGGCTGTTGGCCCATCCAGTTTCTTGATTGGCCTTGCCTCAATCCACTTGGTGAACTTGTCCACTGCCACTAGCAGGTGCGTCATGCCGCCTCGAGCAGTTTTGAAGGGGCCCACCATGTCGAGTCCCCAGACCGCGAAGGGCCAGACGATCGGAATGGTGTGGGGTGCTGACGCCGGATGGTGGCTGCGTTTGCTGAAGCGCTGGCACCCCTCACACTTGAGAACGAGCGACTCGGCATCTTGGAGGGCTGTGGGCTAGTAGGAACCGTGGCGGAATGCCTTGGCCACCAGGGATCGCGACGCAGCGTGGTGCCTGCACTCGCCCTGGTGTATGTCGAGGAGGATGTCGATGCCCTGTTCTTGCTCGACGCAGCGCTGGAACACACCGGTGGAGCTGCGCTTGACGAGCTCGTTGTTGATAATGCTATAGGCGGACGCCCGGCGCTGCACTTGCGGGGCTTCGGTCTCGTCCATGGGGAGAACCCCGTTCTCCAGGAATTCTGAAATTGGGAGGGCCCAAGATGGAGCCATTACCACAGCGAAGACGGCCACCAGGGTGGGTTTTGAGTCAGCAGCCCACGAGCCGGGTTGAGCAGCCCCCGGGTCGGGGATGGCGACGACCGGGTCCGGGGCGACGGTGGACGGGTCGAGTTGAGCAGCCCCAGGGCCGGGTTCAGCAGCACCTGGGCCGGATTGAGGTGTGACCGGGTTGTCTGGAACGTGGATGGACTCGGAGTCCGGTGATGGCTTGATGGACGGCTTGCGCAGGTGCTCGAGGGAGACGCCTGACGGGATGGACTGCCGGGACGAGGCGATCTTGGTGAGTGTGTCGGCCGCTTCGTTCTCCGCGCATGGGACGTGGAGGAACTCGCAGCCCTCGAAGGATCCGGACAGCTTCTGGACGAGCAAGCGGTAGCTTGCCATGTTGGAGTCGCGGGCGTCCCACTCAGCGGAGCACTGCTGCACCACTAGGTCCGAGTCGCCGTAGCACAGGATGCGCTGGATGCCGAGTTCCTTGGTGAGCCGGAGGCCGTGCACAAGGGCTTCATACTTGGCGACATTGTTGGAAGCGGCGAAGTGGATTTGGAGCGCGTAGCGGAGTCAGTCGCCTTTTGGGGACGACGGTACGATGCCGGCCCCCAGGCCGAGTTGCATCTTCGATCCATCGAAATGCATGTGCCAATGCATAAAGTCGGGGGGAGGCGGCAAGTACTGGGTATCAGTACAATCGACGAGGAAGTCGGCCAGGGCTTGAGACTTGATCGAGGTGCGGGGCTCATAGAGGACGGTGTGACCGGCTAGCTGGATCGCCCACTTGGCGACCCGGCCAGAAGCGTCCCGGCACCCGATGATTTCTCTGATAGGCGTCGTGCTGACCACAGTGACAACATGCTCTTGGAAGTACTGCTTCAGCTTCTTGGCGGTAAAGTACATGCCATAACACATCTTCCGGTAGTGCGGGTAGTTCTGCTTGGAGATGGAGAGCACCTCGCTCAGGTAGTAGACTGGGCGCTGGACGGCCTGGATCTTGCCCTTCTATGGTCGCTCAACCACTAGCACCATGCTGACTGCCCGCGAGGTCGTGGCTATGTAGAGCAACAACGGCTCCTTGTTGGTCGACGTGGCCAGGACTAGTGCGATGGAGAGCATGCACTTGAGGTCTTGGAAGGCCTCGTCTGCCTTGTCGTTCCATTCAAACGTGTTCGTCTTCTTCATCAGCTAGTACAGGGGTAGTGCCCTCTCACCCAGCCGGCTTAGAGACCGACTGACCGTGGCCAAGCATCCGTTGAACTTCTGGACATCGCGCAGCAGGCCCGTCTTGCGCATGCGCTCGATGGCCTTGATCTTCTCCGGGTTAGCCTCAATGCCGCGTTCTGAGACGAGGAAGCCGAGTAGCTTTCTAGCCGGGACGTCGAAGACGCACTTTTCTGGGTTAAGCTTGACCTCGTATTCGCGGAGGTTGGCGAATGTTTCCTTCAAATCATCGAGGAGCGTGAGGTGCTGCTTGGTCTTCACCATGATGCCATCCATGTAAACATGGATATTGCGTCCGAGTTGCGGCAGAAGGCATTTCTGCATGCAGCGTTGGAAGGTGGTAACGGCGTTCTTCAAGCTGAACGACATGGTGATGTAGCAATTAGCCCCAAAGGGCGTGATGAAGGACGTCTTCAGGGCGTCGGCTGGGTCCAGCTTGATCTGGTGGTAGACGGAGTAAGCATCCAGGAAGGACAGGAGCTCGCACCCGGCGGTCGAGTCGATGACTTGGTCGATCCGCGGGAGAGCAAATGGATCCTTGGGACAGGCCTTGTTGAGGCTGGTGTAGTCGATACACATGCGCCAGGTCTTGTTCTTCTTCAGGACGAGGACTGGATTGGCCAGCCACTCGGGGTGAAACACTTCCATTATGAAGCCGGCCGCCAAAAGCTTTGTGACCTCTTCACAAATGGTTCTTCTCTTTTCTTCGGAAAATCGTCGTAGGGGTTGATGGACAGGCTTGGCGTCCTTGCGGATGTGAAGTTTGTGCTCAGCGTACTTCCTCGGGATACCCGGCATGTTCTTGGGGGTCCATGCGAAGATATCCCGGTTCTCACGGAGGAAGTCGACGAGCTCTCCTTCCTATTTGCTATCGAGGCGGGTGCCTACCACAACGTACTTGCTGCAGCTTGGGTCTTCCGGGTTCAGATTCACTTTCTTGGTCTCCTTAGAGGGTTTGAAGGCGGCCTCGACGCAGTGGAGGCCTCGCCTGCCAAGGCGATGATCCGGTCGAGCTGGTGCCGCTCCTCGGCAATGACCAGCGACTCGGCCAACTTGGCACCGTCTCGGGCGCACTCCAGGGACTTGCGGTAAACGCCGGTGATGGTGATGAGGACCTTGGGACTCGGCATCTTCATCTTCAGATACGCGTAATGGGGAACCTCTATGAACTTGGCGAGTGCGGGCCAGCCCAGCAATGCGTGGTACGCGCTGGACAAGGCCACTACCTCGAACAAGACTGGTTCGCGTCGGAAGTGTCTGCTGTCGCTGAACATGACATCGAGCCGGACCCGGCCAATGGGAGAGCAGGGGAGGCCGGACACGATGCCTTGGAAGATCGTCCGGGTCGGCTCCAGGTCTTCGGCCTTGAGGCCGAGCTTGGTCATCGTGTCGCGTTAGAGGATGTTGATGCTGCTGCCGCCGTCGATGAGGACTCGGGAGAACATGCACGTGCACCGTGCGATGATGGTGGGGTTGCGGATGAGGGCATAACCACTCAGACTTGGCACGACCGCCAGTTGATCCTCCCAGGTCCAGGTGATCGGGCAATCCGACCAGTGCATGAACTCCGACTTGGCCGGGACGATGGTGTTCACATCCTGCCGAAGGAGGTGCTCGCTGCGCTTGTCATCGCCGAGGCTGGTGAAGATGATGTAGGCCGTGTTCTGGTCCGGGTAGGCGTCGTCGCGCATCGTGCCGCTAGCTGGAGGCGGCGGTGGAGGTGGAGGCGGCTGTCCCGCGCCTGGAGCCGGAGCCGGAGGATGCGGGATGTCTCCCCTCATGATGCGCTTGGTGATGGTGCACTACCGAACTGTGTGCATGGAGGGTCTTGCGCCGCTGTGGTGCTTGCATGGGGCATCGAGCATCTCTTCAAAACTCATGGCGGGTTGCCATGCCGTCTTGCCTGTCTGCCGACGCTTCACAGCCGGGTCCGCCGCGAGCTCGGTGGCCGCGATGAGTCACTTGTCGGGGCGCTGCACCGGCTAGTCGGCCTTGCGCTTGTTGTTCTTTTGATGCTGCTGCTGGCTACTTTCGCTGGCCGGCTTCAGAGAGGGAACCGGCTTCGCCTTGCCGGCTTCGTCCAGCACCACCTAGATCTTCATGGCGGAGTCGGCGTTGGCGTATTTGTCCGCCGTCACCATGAGCGCGGCCATGGTGGCCGGCTCGGAGCGTAAGAGCTTGTGCTTGAGGAGGGTGCCATCTTGGCCCCCGCCGACGAAGTACTAGATCGCCTGGACTTCATGGACGCCTGCGTAGCTGTTCCGGAGCTCGGTCCAGCATGCGAGGTACTCGCCACCGGTCTCCGTAGGCCCTTGCACGCACATGGCGAGCTGGCTAGGGTGGCCGGGTCGCTTGTAGGTTCCCATGAAGTTGTGGACAAAAGCTTCCTCGAAATCGACCCACGTGTTGATGCTGCCCATCGGCAGTGTTCAACCATGTGCGGGCCGACCCCTGGAGCATGAGCGGTGCGTAGCGCACGGCGAGACGATGATTGGCACCGGTGATGCCAATGGCCGTGGTGTAGTCGGTGAGCCAGTCTTTTGGCTTCACGGTCCCGTTGTACTTGGGGGTGTCGCGGGGGAGCATGAACCCTTTGGGAAAGGGCTCTTCCCGGATGCGTGGGCCGAAGCACGCCGGCCCGATAGTGCCGCTCTCCTCAACCTCCAGGGAGCGAGCGAGCTGATCGAGGAGGTGGCGAGCGTCGGCCTTGTCGATGGCGCGCGGGCCGAGTCGACTGGCGGCCAGGCCACGGGGGGCCGGGTCGGTTGGAGCCAGATGCTGGCCATGCTGGCCAGGTCCGCGCTGGAACTCTGGACGGGCTCGTCGCCCAGTCCTCCGGTGGCTGTGGCGGCCGAATCGTGCCGAGTCTGGGCTCGGCCGGAGTGCGCCTCACCGGGTGGCGAGGAAGCTGTGTGCAGAAGTTCGCCGGGTCCGCCAAGGCGGGCGAAGCTGGATCCCACCGGCTTGGCAAGCTGGTTGAGGCGGTCCTGCTGGCGTTGGCCGTGTTGAGGAGTTCGCGCATCCGCCCGATGCACTCCTTCAGCTCCTCACCCGTGAGTTGGTCCAGGCCGACTGCGGCTGCCTGGGCAGCGTGCATGTTCTTCGCTGGGATCTCGTACACGGTCGGGACGGCGCCAAGAGCCCGGCCGATCGCTCCTCCCTGGGCATGCACATCGGCGACCCGGCTTGGTTTGGCTACGGTAGGCATGAATCCGTAGGCGGCATTGCGCTCCAGCTGAGCGGCGTCCAGGCGACGCTGGGTGGCGGCGTGCGTCTCGGACAGGTCCAACATCTGCTGGCGCCTTTCCTCGAGCTGGGTTCGGGCCTCAGCGACATTCATGGTGTCGACGTCGGTGCCGATGGGGATGCGGAGGCTCTGCATCGCAGCGTGCAACGGATTGGACGGCTTGGTCCGTTCTGCTACGGCCCTGGCTTTGGCAGCCTTCCTCGTCTTGCTTGACAGGGAGGAGGCGCCATCGCCGGTGACAAAGACCTCCACATGGACGTCCATTGCCCCGGCAGAAATGCCAACGCCGAGGGATAGGGGGAGTCAGAGTAGCGGAGCACCTCGCTGGGGTACTCGTCGGCCGTGAACGCATCGGAGATGCGCAGCACGGTGAAGGAGGCGGCGAGCGTGCCAACGACATCATCCTCTAGCACGACGGACTCGTCGGAGTAGGAGAAGGGCTCCGTATGAAGCATGCTCCCGGCCAGCTACTCGAGCTGCCCCACGATGGGCGCCAACTGTCGTGGTGGGAGCACGACAGATGCCAAGGGATGGCTAAAGAGCGGAGGAGGCTCAAGGGCTCTGGTGGGCTCTAGAGGCGAGGTTGGCATGAGCGGGCGCGGGACGCCGGACATACCCATGTTCTGGGCTCTCCGGAGAGATAACACTCCTAGTCCTGCCGAGTGTAGTCTGATGGGTGACAGTACAATGTTGCTCCTAGAGTTGTATGGGGGGAGGAAGGAGGCCGGCCAAGGCTTAGGCTGCTCCTTCTCTCTGATGTTGCTGTCTTGGTGGCTAGTTCTGTGCTTACTGGCCTTTCTCTCGTCACATGCCCTTATGAGCATGGGCTCCTGGGGGCTTTATAGACCAACCCTCCAGGGGTACAATGGTAATGTTACAAATCGATGGGTCTGGGTAGTTGGCGTCTGGGTACCCGGGCTGGGATCCGCTGAGGGCTTGTTGTTTGCCGGGTTCCCCTAGGTGCGGGCTCCGCGTGCCTAGGGGGACTGTGCGTCGTCTTGTCGATCGTCAGGGCGTGGGCGAGTCGATTCATGTATAGTGGCTCTCCGTCAGGTTGGCGCTTGCTATCGTCAGCGGTGAGGGCGGGGGCACTGTAGCCATGCCAACCCTGGTTAGTGGGTAGGTGAGGGGCACTGTTGCTACGCTCCGGCTGACCAGAGGCGTGGGCGGGGCACTGTTGCCTTGGTCATCGTTGATTGAAGACTCGTCCCATCATACGGCCTGAATAGGACGGGAGCTGACCCGTGGCTGGATTGCGGAGCACGCCACGGGTGGAGCTGGCTTGTCGAGGAAGCTTTAGTTGTGTCGGGTTCGGCTGTCTTGGCTAGTTGTTGGGGCCGAGTCGACGCGTCTTGCTGGGTCGGAGAGTTAGGCCGGGTTGCGGAGCTTGGCCGGGTCGAGCGACCGGGCGAAGCGTATGCCGGTTTGAGGGACGGTGCCAGCCCCATTGTTTTTGAAAAGGATCTGGGTTCCGTTGCCTGCCCGGGGTTCATCCCCCCGACAACTATCCCATCTACGCCGCCCCAATCGAGCAGGCCGAGTCGCAGCCCGAGGATCCCGTCTTAGTAGTGATGCGGCACCCCGAGATTGAAGAGGATGCTCGCCGCCGCCGGAAGGAGCACATTATCGAGTGCTCTGACCTAGCTTGGATCGACGAGGAGGAGGTGGCACAACTCATGGTCATCACTTGTTTCTCCGACTCTTAGGCCTTCGTCGGAGACCTCAGTTCGGACAAGGAGGAGGAAGATGACGACTAGGAGATGCAGACGACATACTAGTTTAGGTGGTACTAGCAATGTTAAATAGTGAAATTGCATATTTTAATAATGTTTCTTAATGACATTGTAAAAGTGAAAAATTATATGTAATGTGGCCCATTTTGGCCACTAAATTTATGTAATCTAGTTCCTAAGTAATATAGTTGATAATTATCACACTGATGCATGTATTAAATTGAGCTGAAATTGCCCGTACAAAATTGAAGGGAATAACAAAAAACATAAAAAATTATACAACCAATTGGCGAGTGTGTGTTTGCGCGCATGTCTGGCTGCCTAAAAATCTATATGGAGTGTGCTCCATATACGCTATGGCGACTGTCATTATGATGACTTTGCAAGAGTTGCTCTAAGATTGGTTTTTACAATATTATTTTTTTCTACCTTATCTCTTTAAGTTTCTTCTTATTTGTTGTATTTTCTTAGGAGGACATGTATAAGCAAGCTCTTGCATAAGAGCCCCGTCTCCTTACTATTTTCATGTTTTTCTCCCACGTGGGGAAAAAATTAACACATAGGCATGCTTTACGCCTGGTATTACACTTGCTCGTAGAAGCCTTGGTAGGTTTGTGTGTCTTCTCCCCCAAAAATAAATAAGTTATGGCATCTCTTATTGCTCTTGTACAAATAAGATATAGGGCATCTTTGTGTTAAAGAGCTTTTAAAACAAAGAAATAGATAAAGCATAGGATTGAAGTGGTATATCTTCTTCAATCTTATAATTTAGAAAATCGCATGAATTCGAACCAGAGATCATTTGATATTGCACGAAAAGAAATTGTTGCAAGAGGTTTGAGTGGATGAAAATATTCTTTAGAAATAGAGCGCAAATGTATTTCTTAAGAAAAGATTCTACCGATTCCAATCGTGTGAATCGATCGACAACCACATGGAAAACTTTCGAAGAATTCAAATCCTCCAAATATTCCATGGATTTTCTTGGAATAAAGGAGCTCATCACTACAAAATGAGTGATTTTTTGTGACCAGTCACTGATACTTCCTTTTTGTGTGATCCGGTAACGGAACAGAAAGTACCACACACCTATTTCCCCAAAGTGGTGGCCTTGGGTTATCAAACCCACGAGAGAAAGGTTCCTTTGAAGTGATGGTCTCTAGCAAGCTTCTATCAATGAAATAATTCCATATTTTGACTGGATGAATCAAGTTAATTGTGATGAAACACGTATAATAAAAAGAGATACGAGTATGAGGTCTTAATGCTTACAACCATGTATTTGTGTTGGGGCCAAATATGATCTTAATTTGTGCGTTGAAGTCACCCATCGAAATGTGGTTGTTACCAAACAAAGTGGGGGATGCGTCCAAATAACATCTTAACCGGCATGTGTCCTACATCAAGGATCAGTTGTCCAACCGAAGGCTCTATCTGTCGCGTGGGGTTTCCTTGATAATTAAGATTACAATAATCAGGCAAGTGCTTTGGGCGTCTAATGACTACACCTCATCAATCCCAAAGGGTTAGATCTGTGTTACCGTACTAAACCCTTCTTTCACCGGTGTTTAGAATAACACTTCACGTTCTCCGTGCCCTTAGCCTCTCTATGGCTCGATCTCCATGATCCTTGGTACCTGCAGGGATGAAGACCATGGACAAGACAAGAGACATCTACGGAACAATTTTATTTCACACATACGGGGACATTCATTCAAGGCCCTTCCATTGATCCCCACAACAAATAAAAAGGGTTGCAAGGCCTATGCCTCAACCCATACCTTATCGAACTACTCACACATGGAGATCAGATCGCATAAAGAATACATCTTGAAGATTGATTCATAATATGTCTTACAATGGATGCCTTGTGCGATGCATGATTACAAGTATGAACTAGAGGGAGATGGACTATGGTGGTGATGGTGGCTATGGAGATGGATATGGAGGCTGCTAGGGTTGATGAGAGAGGATGAAGATGGCTTTGTCATGGCTTAGCTCTCGAACGTTTTGTTGACATTTTGGCGCGGTCCCCTTTATAAAAGTTGTTCAGGTGGACGAGGAGCCACGGAATCCAAGTCATTCAACTGCTTATACGAGCGCTTGTGATCGTATGGAACGCTTTTGTGTTGTTTTCTCTGGTGCGCCTCCTGATGATTTCTTATATCTCCTTTTCCACTCCTTTCCATGTTTACATGTGATTTCTTCCCTTTTTAGACCATTTCTTGTGGAGACACATCAAAGAGAGGATTTATGGAATCCTTTGCAATCATTATTCATTAGTACCAATGTTAGAGCAAATATCTCAGTTTTAATGATCTAGCTCGGTTTAAACAAAGGGTGAATGAGTGAAAAAATATCACTCATCAACTCCCCAAGCTTAAACTTGATCATCCTTGAGCAACTTAGGGAGAAATTTGAATCATAAGGAACTTAGTTTCTTAAACCAAAATAACGAGAAGGTTTTGGTTCACTTACGACCGGTACACCTAGATAGCCCTCTGCTTCTTGAACTGAAAACATAGTGTAGCTGTAGTGGTGGCATGGTTATTATGCAAGTGTTAGTGAAGCAAATATAATTAACACAAAGTTTTGATCTACTAGATAAAACGACTTTGCAACAATCAATTCTATTTATACTAGACAACACTTGCTTGCGGGAAATGCACAGAAGATTTATTCTTTGATGGAGCCATAAATACATAAATTAGGGAGTGAAAGGCATGTAGAAAAAAATGATGCTATAGTGCTCATAAACATAACCACAATTATCTCATCCTCAAGGATCTCGAGCACTTTATTTCAATCATTGTTTGCTAAAACTTTGGTTGTCACGTGCAGGGATTATGCCAAATAAGTGATCCTGCATAGAGTGTCGTTGTGGATTAATTTTTGGGAACTATAGACCTCAGATGTATGTCTCTAACGAGATCTTTTGACCAGTTCCCTTTACTTACCACACACACTCCCATTCAATAGAAAGCCGAATAATATTCGTTTCTAGTGTTGCCACTAAGTATGGTAACAAACTCATAGCCAAAATCTGAGCCATAGCTCTGGTGGATCGTTCATTGGCTAACGGAGTTCTCAACATAACATCAAGAAAGGTGACGAAGCCACATTTATACACGTACACATGCATATAGTAGCAGGGCCATGGTATCGGCGAGAAGTTAAAGCACCATGTAAGAGATACAACACAGATTTTTGGCATAATCTCGTTCATCCTTCAACTAAGTTCCTCTAGACAATTTAATCCACAAGTTCTATCAAGTATATTAAAATTAATAACATGGGGTCGAGCATTTAAAACATCATCTTCTCTACAATTTTTCTCAGCATCGAAGTCTTTGAAGACTTTCTCTTGTGCATGGTTATTCTTAGTTAAGATCATTTCAATTAAAAAAAGTCCCACAACAATTCTTGGTTACTTAGAATAAACAGAACAATGGCTACAAAATTATTTCAGTTACTAGAATAAAACATTTGTCTTAATTATCAAGACTTGCTCCATCCTGCACATATCACACATACTACTACTACTACATCTACTCTAAATATTTCAAGTGCAAAAGACGGGAGTCATAGGACATACCTTCACGGTTGTGAATTTACACACTTCTCTTCGTTATTCTTGCATTCCTCATTGTCCCACATAGATCAACTCCTCTGAAAACAAGAATGTAAACGAACTACAAGGGGTAAAAATAACAAAAACAAAGCAAAGCTTATTCTATTTTTTGTTTTTTGAAAACTACCTTGCAAACAAAAATCGCAAAGGCAAAATAAAAACAAAAGGAAATAAAAAAGCAAAGTCTTGTAATAGACCAACATGAGTGTTTTGAAGCTCCAAGAGCTTAAGTACAACCTCATTACAATTTAGTCAAATAAGACCACCACATCTTGATGCAAACGTGGAGATGACCTCCCCCAAGCTTAAGCTTTTGCAAGTCCAAACTGGCGGGATCATAATGGGAGCTGGTTAGGAGCCCATCCTTGGCTCCAATTGGAGAAGCTTGAATTCATGTTGGCGGACCTGTCTCGGAGGGACTCGGCGAGGTTGCTCATATCATTGATACAGCCCTGGAAACTATAGATGTTCGTGTAGGTTGCGAAGGCTTGTTGTGGCTGCTCTTGGATTTGCTCCTCTTCTTCGTTGGTGGTGAGTTCTTCTTCATCTAATTGTTCAGGTTCTGGGCCTTCTTGGTCAAAAGCTACATCTCCTACCTATGGAACATAATGCAATTGTCCATGTTCTATGGAGAAATGGTTACGCATAGGAGTAGGCAACTAGTATGCCACTCCAGGAATTTTGATTCAATGATGACCACGACTAACTACTACCATTCGAGCGCTAGTAAGAACATGAATATTAATAAGGTTGTTATCGACAATGGGGCGAAGTGGTTGTAGTTGAGACCAAGAGAGTTGGCCAACATGGTCATCACTCCTCCACACATGATATCTCCTTCTGCATGACTTGCTTGATGTGCGAGGTGTAGCAAAAGTAGTGCCCCTAAGTTGGGCCAATGATGGACGTCAAGGTTTGCTGCTTTCTCGAGAACTAGCATGTTCTCATCATTCACCTTAGAAACTTCTCCTCGTGCCTGCAATGAGTTAGTGATAACATAGTAGAAATAACTATAGCAGGACTTTCAATGCAACTGGCTCTGTTCGTTGAGCCATGGATACTCATCTGGTAAAAGGATTGCCTTGGGTGTGGCTCAGTGAAACCATAAACATATCGAATATCATCATCGTTGTTGCGGAAGCCAAAGTGATTACACCACTCAGGGAGAGTGATGTTGATGTCTTGGTCTAAGAGACAAAAAGTGATTTGCTCCTCCTCATATGCATTTAGCAAGAGCCCAACATTATGCGAGAGACTACTAAGAAACTTAAGCATCATGTGTTCATATTTCTCACATCCCTGATAAAAAAAATGATGCAACCCGACATTATCACAAAGCAAATTGAAATGATTAGTAATACCTAGCTTAGTGAGTGTTGACTCGCAAGCCCATTTGGTTGCTTTGATCTTCCTTGTACTAAATTTCAGAAATTTCTTCCTTGCTTCACGGTTGGTGAAGACGATCCCATGGCTGAAAACTTGTTGTGGTTGTGCACTGGCCGAACTCGAAGCACCACATACGCGAGTGGACCTCCTCGTAGACATCTACAAAACAAATTTTCAGTGAAATACAATTATACAATAATGATTCTATGGTAGTAATAACATCATATTCCTATAAAAACATCAACAAATCCAAGCTAAACTCAAATTTAGGTATTTTTTTCCTAGACATGGAAATGCTAGGCATGTAGAACATAGATTCGTGAAGAATAAATTGGGGATCGGAGGAGAAACGTACCGTAGAACAATCACACGGAAGGATTTGTGTTGGTGCAATATCTGCTTACCTTGTTTTTGGAGATTGTTGACAGAAACAGGTATGGATTAATTTGTTTGCTAATGCATATAGAGAGAGAAATAGTCCATACAAAACCAAAGAGATTGTTGTCTCCGGTGCTAAGTTCGAGGACCTTCACTGAAGTATATCTGCGTTGCATAGAAGAATGAGCTATATTCATGAAGTCATATAGTCGAGAAGATTGATGTGAAGAAATTAACCCCTCAAGATTTTAGTGCTGAAGCAAAGCATTTGGTTCGGTATCGTTGTCCGAAGAAATTGACTGCGGCAATGGAAGTCAAAGACAAAGTGAAGACGTAGTATTCATTTCGTTGTTCTTCTTTCATTCAACTGAGTCATAGGACCTCCGTACTATTAAGAGGGGTATAGGTTCTCGATGCTGGGATCCGCTGTGATGCTTAGCCAAAACCTATGAAAGTTCTGAGAGAAATCTCTTTGTGTTCCGAGCAAATACTTGTCAGCAAGAGACTATGATCTTCTTTGCTACGAGAGATTTGTCTTAGACCGAGGAGTTAGCCTTACTTGCTCCGCAAGAAATGTTACCATTATGCTCAAATATGACCGTTGTACTCATGTTATTCGGCCATTGTCTGATCTCGATGTCTAATTTGGTCATTTCCCATCTGGGAAGACTGCGGCTATAAATAGCCACCCTGCTCCAACATTGTCCGTTGGCTACTCCGCTTGAGATTTCTGAGAAGATTGATTTGAGAAACTCCTTTCCGAGTGATTTGAGTTTAAGATCCACCAAGAGAAAAATCAAGAGCCCAAACTTAGATAGTGGTTTAGCATCATAGTAGTTCTGACTTAGAGTTCTTGTACCTATTACTCTTGAGAGCTGCGCACTCTCTAGACCGATAGGTTTCGGCTCGAGTGTTGAAGAGTTGTTGTCTTCACTGAGCTAGATCTTCAGCAACCAAGAGTGACTGTGGTTCGCGAAGGTCGACCGGATCGAGGTTTTTAGATCGTCGACAAGGATCTACCACAAGTGAAATAAACTTGAGTCTGATCAGCTCTGTGTTGAAGGAGAATAGGGTGAAGAGAGTTTATCTTCCATGTTAAGTCACAGCCCCTCCAAACAAACATAGCCCTTTGGCAGAGGGGTGAACTAGTCTTCAAAATCTTACTGTCGCCATCAAGCACCACTAGTTCTTTCCACTTCATTGCAATTTCTTTAGTAGTTTTTATTCATGCTCTGTGTCGATAGTTTATCTGATCATTATCCTCTATTGTAATCTTCTTATATCTTTGTGTTCGTCCTGTTCCATTCTCGTCTCTGGTATTCATCTGTTATTATCTTATTCGTCGGTTCACCTCTGAGTTCATACCATCATATTATTTCTCAATGTGTATCATGTTGTGTCTCATTCTGTTGCAACTATTTGAATGTTGCATTACTCTCATAGTGATTAAACCAGTGATTTCTCAAGCTCATACTTGTCGGCATTCTGGGAACGGGGGTGAGGGAGTCCTGGATAAGGGGTTATCCGGACTGCCAGACTAGACACTTTGGCTGGACCATTGGACTATGAAGATACAAGATAGAAGACTTCGTCCCGTGTCCGGATGGGACTCTCCTTGGCGTGGAAGGCAAGCTTGGCGATTCAGATGTAGATCTCCTCCTTTGTAAACCGACTTTGTGTAACCCTAGCCCCCTTTGGAGGGTTTAGTCCATAGGACACAACAACAATCATACCATAGGCTAGCTTCTAGAGTTTAGCCTCTCTGGAAGTAGGGTATTCATATCTTGTAATATTCATATCATCAAGATCAATCAAGCAGGAAGTAGGGTATTACCTCCATCGAGAGGGCCCGAACCTGGGTAAACATCATGTCCCCAGCCTCCTGTTACCATTAGCCTTAGACGCACAGTTCGGGACCCCCTACCCGAGATCCGCCGGTTTTGACACCGACATTGGTGCTTTCATTGAGAGTTCCTCTGTGTCGTCGCTGCAAGTCTAGATGGCTTCTCCAACCTTCAACCACGCTGTCCTGGGTGAGACTTTTCTCCCCGAACAGATCTTCGTGTTCGGCGGCTTCGCACTGCAGTCCAACTCGCTTGGCCATCTGGAGCAGATCGATAGCTACGCCCCTGGCCATCAGGTCAGGTTTGGAAACCTAAACTACACTGCCGACATCCGTGGAGACTTGATCTTCGACGGATTCGGGCCCGTGTCAGGAGCGCCGAACAATCACGACGTGCATGACCTAGATCTGCAGTCGGACAGTATTCAGAACATCGCACCTAGTACATCTCCGGACTTCATTCCAGAGCAGGTCATGCCTTCCGAGCACGGGTGGATGGACCCTGCCCCGAAGGCCGCACACTCATCGGCGTTAGAGCCGAACACAGACTCCTCTCCTCAGGAAATCTGTACCTCCGGACCCCCGGACTCATCTCTGGTAGTGTGTTCTGGACCGCGCGCATCCGTGCCCATCGAATCTAACTGGGCTCCAGTCATGGAGTTTGCCACCGCGAATATCTTTCAGCACTCACCCTTCGGAGATGTGCTGGGCTCATTAAGGTCTCTCTCTTTGTCAGGAGACTCCTGGCCGAACTAAGTCCGGCTCAAGTGGGAAGCTGGCGACGAAGAAATTTGTTACCCACCCACCACCCACTTTATAGCCACGGTCGACGATTTGACCGACGTGCTTAACTTCGACTCCGAAGACATCGATGGTATAGATGATGATGTGGGAGAAGAACAAGAACCACCCCCCACAGGGCGCTGGACTGCCACCTCTTCATATGATATATATATGGTGGATACTCCCAAAGAAACCAATGGCGATGAGGCAACGGGAGATAACCCCTTGAGGAAGAAAGCAAAACATGGGCGTCATTAGCGCTGCTCCAAGCCTCGCCACAACAATACCGGCACTGGAGAAGAAAACCTAGATGGTGCCGAAGAGGAATACGATCCTGGTCAACCCACCTTCGAGCAAACCGAACAGGAACACGGGCAAGCTAGCCCAGACGAACAGGCGACAGACGGATACTTGGAGGATGATAACTATATGCCTCCCTCCGAAGACGAGGTGAGCCTCAGTGACGACGAATTCGGCGTACCAGAGGATCCCATAGAGCAGGAGCGCTTCAAGTGCAGAATTATAGCCACTGCAAGAAGCCTGAAAAAGAAGCAGCAGCAGCTCCAAGCTGACCAAGATCTGCTTGCAGACAGATGGACCGAGGTCCTGGCGGCCGAGGAATACGGACTCGAACCCCCGAGCAGGGGATACCCAAAACACAAACCGCTAGAAGAAGAGGTCGAAGAGCCTGAACTTCCACCACAAGACGAGGCTGACCGGCCACCACGTGGACGGGACAAAACGACATATCAGGCCGGACACTATCCCGCACCCCCACGCCGGTTCACTACGGCCCGGGGCAATACGCAGGACCTGCGGGACATATTGGAAAACAATGCAGGATAACCAAGATTGATCTACGGATCACGAGGGCGCGCACAGCTCATGACACCGATCGTCACGCCGGATACAATACTGATAAATCCGGCCGGGCCGGACATTACCGACCAAACCTAATCGGAATACGCCGCGACATAGCCCGGCACAGAGGCGCCGCACCCCCCCCTCTGCTTCACTGATGAAGTAATGGAACATGAGTTCCCAGGAGGGTTTAAACCCGTCAACATTGAGTCATACGATGGCACAACAGACCCTGCGGTGTGGATCGAGGATTTCCTTCTCCACATTCACATGGCCCGCGGTGATGACCTACATGCCATCAAGTATCTCCCACTCAAGCTTAAAGGGCCAGCCAGATACTGGCTAAATAGCCTGCCAGCAAACTCCATTGGCAGTTGGGAAAATCTTGAGGATGCATTCCTCAATAACTTTCAAGGCACCTATGTGCGACCACCGGATGCTGATGACTTAAGTCACATTACCCAACAGCCCGGAGAGTCAGCCAAGAAATTCTGGACTCGGTTCCTAACTAAAAAGAACCAAATTGTCCACTGTCCGGACGCCGAGGCCCTGGCGGCCTTTAAGCATAATATCCGTGGCGAGTGGCTTGCCCGACACCTAGGCCAAGAAAAACCGAAGACCATGGCGGCCCTCACGACACTAATGACCCACTTTTGCGCGGGTGAGGACAGCTGGCTGGCTCGCAGCAACACCGCGCCAAGAAACCCTGGCACTTCAGATATCTGTGACAGTAACGAAAAGCCACGACGCAACAGACAAAAGCGTCAAAACAATGGCGACAATGCAGAGGATATGGCAGTCAATGCCGGATTCAACAACTCCAAATCCGGTCAGCGGAAGAAGCCGTTCAAAAGAAACAATCCGGGATCATCCAGTCTGGACCACATACTCGACCGCTCGTGCCAGATTCACGGCACCCCCGACAAACCAGCCAATCACACTAACAGAGATTGCTGGGTGTTCAAACAGGCCGGCAAGATAAATACCGAAAACAAGGACAAGGGGCTGCAAAGCGATGATGACGAGGAGCCCCGACGTCCGAACACTGGAGGACAGAAGAAATCCCCCCCCCCCAGCTAAAAACGGTGAACATGATCTATGCCACTCACATCCCCAAACGGGAGCGAAAGCGTGCACTTAGGGACGTCTATGCGATGGAGCCCGTCACCCCAAAATTCAACCCATGGTCATCATGCCCGATCACCTTTGATCGTAGGGACCATCCCACCAGCATCCGTCACGGCGGCTCAGCCGCATTGGTCCTTGACCCAATCATCGACATATTCCACCTCACGCGCGTCCTCATAGATGGTGGCAGCATCCTGAACCTGCTTTATCAGGACACAGTGCGCAAAATGGGCATCGTTCCGTCACAGATCAAACCCATCAAAACCACCTTCAAAGGTGTAATTCCAGGGGTAGAGGCCCGCTGCACGGGCTCAATAACACCGGAAGTGGTCTTCGGATCTCCGGATAACTTCCGAAGCGAGGAGTTAATCTTCGATATCGTCCCTTTCCGTAGAGTCTATCATGCACTACTTGGACGAACCGCGTTCGCTCGTTTCAATGTGGTACCGCACTATGCATACCTCAAGCTCAAGATGCCAGGACCTCGCGGGGTCATAACAGTCAACGGAAATACAGACCGCTCCCTCCGTACAGAAGACCATACTGCGGCCCTCGCGACAGAAGTACAAAGCAGCCTCCTTCGACAAACAGCCAATTCGGTAAACGACATCCCCGAACACCATCAAGCGAGTACGAAGTGCCCCGCAACAGGACCGTCAGGCACGCCAGGAGCTCGACTAGCAATCCGGACTCCACGTCAGGGGAATACTCATGTAGTCTTCTTCAATGATCATTATACCTGTTCTTACATACCCGCATGTAGCCTGCCCTTGGATAGGATATGTCAAATAGTCCTATTTTTTCTGCTTAATGCACTAATTGTACACCTATGCCTTGCTGTATTGTCCAAATAAATTGGAGGTAGTACATAGCGTCCACTTCTTATTACTATCCTCATATTTTCCGTTGAATATTTATTCAATATTGCATCCGTACATTTTGGTACGGTCAGTTTGCCAGGGGCTTCTTATCGAGCCCCATAAAATGGCAAGAAAAGTCTGATCACTCTCAACAGTGCGGCACCCCGAACTTATAGCATTATATGCATCATCTCCGAATCATGTCTTGGGTCAATAGTTGGGTTAGCCCGGCTCCCTTGTTTTGGTGCCTTACGTTCCGTTATATCGGCTAAGGTAGCGCAGGGAGAACTACTGTGATTGTGTCCCGGTTCTTCCGGACGGGCACCTCAGTAGAGAAAGCCGAAAACTGATCGTCATGATGCGGCGGGAGCTGGTCGCTGTTCGCGAGGTACTAAAGTCCCTAAAGATTTTTTCCGCTTAAGGCGAGGAATCGGCCTTGCCCGTTTTAGGCGTGTATAACGCCCCAGTTCGGCTTTCCGAATACTAGGGGCTTCGCCGAAATTTAAAATTATAAACTTCTATGGCCAAGTGAGAGTTATAGAGCTGAATAGTCTGATTGCCTGGTTCGCTACGCTAAACACCTCCTTAAAGGACCAATAATTTGGAAAAAGAGTGTTTAGGTTTTCCATGAACACCCCAGTACTAGGTATAAGGGGGCGGAAGCCGACGACTGGCCTCCTTTCAGATTTTGATAAACGGCCGCAGAGAAGGTAATATTTTAAATCAAACAAAGCGTTATATGGCGCAATCAAACTCGTCCTCATATTATAGAGACGACATGAGTACATTTACTCGAAAATAATGTTCTTACGACATTCATTCGCCACAAGCCGAGTGCCTTTCATAACGCCATTATAATACATCTCGGGGTAGCGATGCTCCTTGCCCTTCGGGGGTCCATACTTCACGAGCTTCTCCGCATCCAGTTTGGCCCAATGCATGTTCGCGCGGGCAAAGGCCCGTCGGGCACCCTCAATACATACAGACTGCTTGATAACTTCTAGTCGTGGACAGGCATGCACCATCCGCTTCACCAGGCCAAAGTAGCTACTGGGCAGGGGCTCGCCAGGCCACATCCAGACTATGAGGTCCCTCATGGCCTGTTCGGCCGCATTGTGGAGTTCTACCAACTGCTTAAGTTGGTCACTCAGAGGCATCAGGTGTTCGGCCCCAGTATATTGGGACCAGAACAGCTTCTCCACAGATCTCCCCTCTTCAGCGTGATAGAATTCCGCGGCATCCGAAATGCTGCGTGGCAGATCTGCGAATGCCCCTGGAGAGCTCCAGATTCGTGTAAGTAAAAGAAATGACACCTCCACATGCTTGCTTTGCATAAATAATGCCTTACCCTCCGCTATCTTCTTGGCCGCCTGGATTTCCTGGAGGGCCTTTTGGGCTTCGGCCTTGGCGTCGGCCGCACTCTAGAGGGCCTTCACAAGCTCATACGCTTGCGTCTTGTAGTCATGCTCGAGGGAGTCGAACTTCTTGCCGAGCTCCTGGAGCTCCTGCTGTACCTCTCTCACCCGAGCATCTTGCTTCTCTCGCTCGGTGCGCTCCGTATCCGCCTTGGCTTCGGCCGCGGACAGCGCTTCCTTCAGGGCCGCCACTTCGGTCGTGGTCCCTATCAAAAGCCATGATGCTTTTTATTAGCATCACCAACTTTTTATCCTCTATACGACATATGGATGGGGTTTCTCTTACCTTTGTTCGCCTCGAGCTGCTTCTTCACGAGGCCGAGCTCTTCTTCGGCCTGCCCCAGTTCACGCTTGAGTCTGGCTACCTCAGCCGTGCGCGCAGTGGCGGTTAGCAGCAGTGCCTGTTTGATTCATATAGACAAATACTATTAGCTTCCTGCAGTTTTTTTAGTTGACCCTCCGTTTGGCTTTTCTTTCCGAACACCAACCAGAGTATCAGGGGCTACTGTCTATCGGGTGATATTTCCTCACACTTTCTTTACGTCAAAGCCTGTTAGCAGGCTGGTGCAGGCTTCGGTCAATCCGCTCTTGGCGGACCGAACCTTCTCAATCACCGTACCCATAAGTGTACGGTGTTCATGCTCGATGGAAGCGCCTCGAAGCACTTCCAACAAATTATCCGATACCTCCGGCTAGGCGGAGGTCATCAGCACGGCCGGCTCGCCCTCCTTTGCGAGGGGCTTCTTACCGAAATCCGGAACCTTTGTAGGCTCCGGCACAGTAACTGGCTAGGAGCCAGACTTGCTGTGGCTCCCGTCAGCATAATCCATGGGGTTCTCATCCCCATGTGTCCGGCGCCAGAGATTTTGCCTTGGGGCGTCTCTGGAACCATCGCCTCCTGCTCTAGCTTCCTCTAGGACAACACCTCGGTGTCATCCAAATGTCGTGGGGAGGTTGCCGTCGGGAGTGAGTTCATCTCCGACTCGTTCAGAGACTCCTCCGAAGAGGACTCCTCGAGATCGGACCCAGCCGGACTACATAAACATGTTCGGCATCATTACAAACCATGAGGTCAAAGTCGCACGGAAAATATTATGGAATGCGGATACTTACGACCTCACCCGGGTCTTGCCCCTGGGCAGCCACTCCTCATCGCTGAAAGCAGCGGTAGTGGAGTGATCGGGAAGGGACGCCTTTCCCTTCTTCGGCGTCCCGACCTCCCCCGACGGGGCGGCCTTCCTTTTCTTCTCCTCCCTAGCACAGGAGGAGGCATCTCTTCATGTTTTCCCCCATCTTCGGGGGGGGGGCAAATCTTCCTCGTCATCTTCGGATGACGATTCTATCACGACCTTGTGTCGGAGACCTTTTCTGGTCCCTACGGCCACCTTCTTGGGCCCTTCGGCCCCCTCAGTTGAGGCGGCCTTCCTCTTCCTCTCCTCCCCTTCCTGGGAGGAGTGCGCCTCGTCATCTTCTAGCGAGGCGTCTGGTGTGGCCTCGCGCCGGAGACCCTTCCGGGTCCCTGCGGCCTTCTTTTCGGCCTTTTTCTCCGGCACCTTGTAAGGCGCCGGAACCAGCATCTCCGCTAGGAGTGCGCTTACTGGGTCCTCAGGCAATGGAGCCGGACAGTTAATCCGCTCCGCCTTCTCCACCCAATCCTGTTCACTCAGCATTTCGACCTGAGAATCCTCCCACGAATGTACTAGGAGGGAAACATCTTGTAATAACCATAGGACTTACCGGACTGGCGAGGCGGCTTGCGTTGAGCCCCGGTCCTCAGAAAGGGGAGGAGGAACTTCGCCGGTCTTGAATAGCACCTTTCAGATTTCTTTGTGCGTTGTGTCGAAGAGCTCTAGCAGCATCCGGTGTTCGGCCGGGTCGAACTCCCACATATCAAATGCCCGTCTTTGACACGGGAGAATCCGGCGAATGATCATGACCTGGACCATGTTGACAAGCTTGATCTTCTTGTTCGTCATACTTCTGATGCAGGTCTCGAGTCCGGTCAACTCTGTGGGTTCGCCCCAGGCCAGGCCTTTCTTCTCCTAGGAAGTGAGCCGCATGGGGATTCCGGATTTGAATTTGGGGGCCGCCGCCCAGTTGGCGTCGCGCGGCTCGGTGATATAGAACCACCCTGATTGCCACCCCTTTATGGTCTCTACAAAGGAGCCATCGAGGCATGTAACATTGGGCATTTTACCCACCATAGCACCTCCGCACTCCGCCTGTTGGCCGCTCACGATCCTTGGCTTCACGCAGAAGATTTTCAACCAAAGGCCGAAGTGAGACTTGATGCGGAGGAAGGCCTCGCATACGACGATGAACGTCGAGATGTTGAGGACGGAATTCGGGGCCAGATCGTGAAAATCTAGCTTGTAGTAGTACATATGCCCGCAGACAAACGAGTGGAGTGGAAATCCTAGTCCGCGGACGAAATGAGGGAGAAATACTACTCTCTCCCGAGACTTCGGAGTAGGGGTAATTTGTCCCTCTGCTGGAAGCCTGTGCGCGATACTCTCGGCCAGGTATCCGGCCTCCTGAAGCTTGGTAATATTCTCCTCTGTGACAGAGGAGGCCATCCACTTGCCTCCCGCTCCGGACATGATGCATTCCTATGGAGAAGGTGAGAACTTGGGTGCTGGAGCTCAAGGGTGCGAGAATGGATGAGCAAAGGAGGAAGAAGGCGTGGGTGAAAACGGGAGATCTCAATCCCTTTATAAAGGTGATATAGAATTTGCGCCTCCCCGCTTGCCTCTCAAAATCTCTTATCTTTCCAAGCGCCTCAATTGATGGCGCTGGTTGGGTTACCCATACCCGTATTGATGGAGATCCCATGATAAGGGGACACAATCTCTGCTTTGACAAGACGTGCCAAAGAAACTGCCTCGCGATGTGTGCGGGAGCAGGTTGTAAAAACGGTTCGAATAAGTTACCGAGTCGTGGTGTGATGTCATACAGCGAAGAATTGTCAACATATCAGATTCGTGGATTATTGTTCTCTCTACGGTGGTATACGGAATTTATCTTGCAGAGCCAGACACGGTCCTTGTGTTCGGAATTTATTTTGAAGTATTCGTAGATGGAACCCGCCTCGCAATGCCGAAGACAATCTATGCGCCAGACTCATCGTCATTGAATCCTGGTTCAGGAGCTACTTAGGGAGTCCTGGATAAGGGGGTATCAGGACTGCCGTACTATACACTTTGGCCGGACTGTTAAATTATGAAGATACAAGATAGAAGACTTCGTCCCGTGTCCGGATGGGACTCTCCTTGGCGTGGAAGGCAAGCTTGGCGATTCGGACGTAGATCTCCTCCTCTGTAAACCGACTTTGTGTAACCCTAGCCCCCTCCGGTGTCTATATAAACCGGAGGGTTTAGTCCGTAGGACACAACAACAATCATACCATAGGCTAGCTTCTAGGGTTTAACCTCTCTGATCTCGTGCTAGATCAACTCTTGTAATATTCATATCATCAAGATCAATCAAGTAGTAGGGTATTACCTCCATCGAGAGGGCCCGAACCTGGGTAAACATCATGTCCCTAGCCTCCTGTTACCATTAGCCTTAGACGCACAGTTCGGGACCCCCTACCAGAGATCCACCAGTTTTGACACCGACAGGGGGTCCCCAGACTTGCCTGTCTGCGGCCTGCGGTGTGGCTCAAGGGGTGGCCCAGCGCGGCCCGCCTTCACCAACCAAAGCTCAAGACCCTCGCGAGGGGCCAAGCCTCGCAGGGGGGGGGATGCAAGGCTTCCTCAGGGGCGGCCTCACCAGGTAGGCTCGCGAGGAGGCGGAGAGATCAAGGCAAGGAGTACCTCGCGAGGGGCCAATGACGCAAGCCATGACAATCGAGACCAGGCGGGCGCCATGCGGGCGCCAGCCGGCGCAGTGTCCTCGTTTCCTCTTTGGTGCAAAGGGGGCGAGCGCAGTCGCGGAGTACCAAGGCGTCAAGCAAAGGTTACCATATCGGTGCAACGAGACCAAGACTAGCAGTGCGGCAGGACAGAGGTCACCGTGGAGCCCAAGACAGCATCATCGCCAGTGCCTTTGGGAATCGAAGACCAACTTTAGTCAGGATAACTTGTACTAGCTGCCCCCCTTCAAAATGGTCGTTGTTGGCTCCCTTCCCGCTCAATATTTGGGAAGAGGACCAGGGCCTCTATAAATAGAGATAGCCACCACAGTAGAAGGCATCGAGATCTCACCTAGAGCCAACAGAGACGGAGTCATTCCTCTCCAAGCACAGCACCGCAAGAACACCCCTCGCGAGGCTATTCTTCCTTTGTACTATTCATCATCACCCCCAGAGGAAATCCACCACCACACAGTAGAGTAGGGTATTACACCACAACGGTAGCCCGAACTAGTATAAACCTTGTGTCCCTCGTGTTGTTCATCGCGTAGCTTAGATTCACGGCAAAGCGTTGGGACGTGGATCGGTAGGGAGTAGATCTTCGTGCGCACCCCAGAGTTCAAACCTCAAGGGTTTTGCCGGAACCCGATATCCGAAATTTGGCGCGCCAGGTAGGGGTGCGCTGGAATCTTTCTTTCGAAGTCACGCGTTCCGTCGTTCGTCGCATCAATGGCAGACGCTCGCCAAGCTCGTGCCGAGCATCGGGCTGCTCTTGCCACCCACGTCGCCCAGACGGTTCCCATTGGTGGGACTCCTGGTCGTTCTCTGTCGCCTGCCGCCAACGCCGCCACTGGTCCGGCGGGGAATGAGCAGCAAGCGTCATCGCTGCATCCCTCGGTGCGGCGGGAAGGCCGCACCACCACTCCGTCGCTGACTCCAGCTTGTTCATGTCTCACGCTCGTCGCGCTCCCACGGACGCGCATGCCGCGTTTCTCCTAGCACGTGAGCTCCTGCACTACCGCCCCGTCGACGACCTCTACGAGGAGTGGCTCGCTCGCATCACCGAGCTCGTTAGCGTCGCAGGGGGCTCTCATGTGCTGTCCTTCTCGCTGCCTCACCACCCATCCTGCGTGGGTGATGCAGCTCAAGAGGCGCCTCCGCCACCTCCCCCCCAAGAAGGCGCCCTGGCTCCAAGGCACGCGGCCCCTGGACGAGACCTGCCATGTCCAGCGCCCGCGCGACAAGAAAGGAGCTGCCAAGAAATCCCTCGGCCTCAAGAAGGCGCCCGCGTGCTCCCCGCTCCAGCACATCAAGACTACATCCCTACGCCAGCACGTCAAGACCCTGCGTTGTCCCTGGCGGCGGTGCCCGGGAACCTCCAAGAGCAAGCCCCGCGTCTGCAAAGGGCTCCAGTGGCAATAGCAAGCTCCGCGCCTTCACCACCGAGCTGTGCAGTGTCACCTAGCCAGGCAAGTTCAAGCCAGATCTGCCTCCTTGCTACGACGGCACTGCTGACCCCGCGGAGTTCGTGCAGCTCTACGAGATGGGCATCGAGGCAGCCAATGGAGACGAAAGGTCATGGCGAACTGGTTTCCCATGGCGCTCAAGGATGGTGCCCGCACCTGGCTCCTGAACCTGCCTCCCGTCTCGGTCTCCTCTTGGGACGAGATGCGCACCCGCATCATCGCCAACTTCCAGGGCACTAGCGACCATCCTCCAGTCGTGGGTGACCTGCGCCGCATCAAGTAGCAACCGGGAGAGACCTTGCAGAAGTACATCTAGCGCTTCAACAACGCTCACCACAAGATTCCCAAGGTAACTAAGGAGGCTATCATCTGAGCGTTCTCTAACGGAGTCTGCGACGTCAAGATGAAGGAGGAGCTTGCCATCCACGAGGATCTGTGCACATCCCTGGAGCTGTTCAACCTGGCGACCAGGTGCGCAAGAGCTGAGGAGGGGTGCCTCTTCCTCCTCGAGCTTCCAGCTGCTAACCCAGAAGAGAAGAAGGCCAAGGCCAAGGACGTGAAGCGCAAAGGAGCAGCTGTGCTCAAAGCAGAACCAGACATGAAGCGCGGCAGGGACCAGCCGGAGTCGTCCAAGGGCAACCGATTCTGCGCCTACCACAACCTCTACACCCACAACACCAATGAATGCCAGGAGCTTAGAGCCGTTCGAGAAGGACGCATCGACCGACGCCCCGAGCGCAACGGCCGGGGCTACGGCCGAGGAGAAGGAAGAGGTGGAGGACGATGGGACGACCGAGGTCCTCGCCAAGAGTGGCGTGACCGACCTTGCGAGGATCGTTGGCAGGACCAGCCTCGCGTGGGGTTTGGAGGGATCAACCTTGTGAGGATCGCTCGTAGGGCAACGCATGCCTTCCTCCTCTGCCGCCACCGCCAAGAAGGAATGAAGACCATCACCAGGACGAGGGGGCTGGGGGCTTCCAGGAGCCGCGTGCTATCACTTGCATCTTGGGCGGCGCACAGGCCCCAGCCTCTCAGCGCATCTTCAAGCAGTTTTCTCGCGAGGTGAATGCAGTCCTCCCCAAGCTTGAGGCCACGCGCCCTCTCAGGTGGTCCATGTGCGCCATCACGTTCAGGTCAGTGGATCATCTCAAGTGTGCGGCTACAGCTGGCGTCCTCCCAATGCTTTGTTTCCCAGTCATCAGCAATGTGCAAGTTACCATGACGCTCATTGATGGCGGCGCAGGACTTAACTTTCTGTCCGTCGAAATGTTCAATAACCTCCAAGTGCCTTTTGATCAACTTCAGCCAACCAAGACTTTCTCAGGAGTCACTGATGGCTCAACCACTCTGATAGGGCAGGTTCGCCTCCCTGTCACTTTTGTGCAGCGCAAGAACTACCATAAAGAGCTCATAGACTTCGACGTTGCCCACATTTGCATGCCATACAATGCCATCCTCGGGTATCCATCGCTGGCCAAGTTCATGGTGGTGACTCACCATGGTTACAATGTCCTCAAGATGCCGGGAAGCGGCGGAATCATCACGGTCCCTTGCGAAGAGAAGGATGGGTGTGCTCTCTCGAGCGTGCCTTCCAAGCTGCATCAGTCGGGGACCCAGACAACAAGAGTGAGAACCCTCCCGAGGCAGTTCCAAAGAAGAAGAAGACATCACCCAGCTCAAGGCCTCGGGAGGTAGGCATCTCCGGAGGTGCCGCGTCAAAATCTGCGCCCGTGCAAGGGGCGCCTCCCTCCGTCGCATAGGAAGGCGCACTCGGCGCCCTCCTCGGGCAAGGCTCAGAGGCTCTCTCCTGGAGGGCCTCAGACTTTGCCAAGATCATGAGGGAGGCGCTCGGGCACCACTTGGAGGCGTGCTATGCGGCACGTCTCCCTCAGGAAGGCATGTGGCAAGGAGGGCCCAACTCTCAGGAGTTCATCACCAAGGTCACTTAGGAGCTGCAGGAATCGAGAGTCATATGTGGCGATCGTCGCCTGCCTGGCGCAGCTCCCCATCCAGGTGAGGATGGCGGGCTGTGCGTCTGCATCGACTACCCAAGGCTCAGCCGGGTCGCGTCTCAGGAGCGCCTCTAGCCTTCGTGTGTGGGACGCTGCGAGGGTTCGCCACACAGCTACGTTCGCATGCCTTTCGGCCTGCCAAACGCGGCTGCTGCTCACCAGCGTCTTCTGTGGAGCATTCTGGCAGCTCAGGAGGCTAGGCACCATGCAGTCCTGGCAGAGATGGAGACGGTCCTCGAGGAGCCGCCCGAACCCCTAGAGCCTCCCGAGGCTCAGGGCTCCGGTGGCTCGTGAGGATCGGCCTCTTCACCGCGCATCGTCAGCTACTTCAACACCCTCTCTATAATGGTATCAGGTGACATCTTTCGAGTTTTATTTCAGCTGGGAGTGCCCTCAGAGCTGCATTATTCCCAGGTCGCGTGGGTCTATCCCTGCGGCATGTATCCCTTTTGCTTATATCTTTAGTTCACCTTGTCGGGGGCGCCACTCGGGCTGCATCATCCCCAAGCCGCTCGGGCCTGACATAGTGGAACGTATCTTGCCTGCATCTATCTAAGCTGATTTGCCTTTCATGCTGAACCTGCTTATGATTATCATCTCCCGCCTACCACTGGCCTTTTCTCCCTCATGCAAATCGCTTGCACGTTAAAAGGAGGGTGCTTGAGCATCGCGACTCAGGAGCTCTTACTAGCTCTCCATCCCTCACCCCTGGCCTTGTCCACTGCATCGCGACCTGGCATACTAGTAGCGGCTGAGCTCGCTCGAGGGCCGGGACCTGAGGACGTAGAGCATTTGCATCTAACCACCTTGCAGGAACACTCAGCCGCCCAAGGCTCAAGATCAGGTGCAACTCGCCTTGAGGTAGGGCCTCGTGAGTCCCGTGCTGGCTCACGAGTGCCTAGATACACCTCGTCTAGCCCTACCGTGCCGGCCACGTGTTAGGGCGGGGCTGTACATGCCACGGGGGCTCCTCCCAGAGGGGCCCCCCTCCCATGTACCAGTGGAAGCACCATGCTCCGTGTTGGCTGACGACACTACCGAGGAGCGGCTATGCCCGTACACATACGAAAGTGCTATGCTCCATGCTGGTGATAAACAACTGAGGGCAGCACACAGCTGTATCAACCTCAGGGAGTCCAGAGCTCAGTGTCTGGCCTCATCGTAACGCCTCCCCTTGTGAGCGCCACACGAGGGGGCTGGACACAGGGGCTGCGCCCGGGTCACGCCCTAGTGCACGCCACCCAGCCAGGTCCCTTGGACCTGGTTATCGCGTGCCCCTCCCTGAGCGAAGCCAAGGTATGAAGACTGTTTGAGCATCAAGGGGGACTCTTGAGCATCGCGACTCAGGAGCCTAACTGGTCACGTAGCCCCTCACTCCTTAGTTCTGCAAGGCTAATGTCGGTTGAGGTATGCGCGGGGCCGGGCCCTGCCGACATAGAACGACATATCTACTCCTACACCCCTCCCTATTTGCTGTTTGTGCATCAAGGGAGACTCCTGAGCATCGTGACTCAGGGGCCTAACTTGTCACGTAGCCCCTCACTCCTTGGTCCCATCCTGGTGATCCGGTCGGGGCTAACGGCGGGTGATGTATGCGCGGGGTCGGGCCCTACCGACGTAGAACACAAAGCAAATAGGAAGGAAACCGTAAAATCCCGCAAATTCAGAAGCAAATATTACAAACCATAAATTGTCCTCACGATACCAAACACAAGTTTAAACGCCTCCACGAGGCACGGTGCATATTATAGGAGTTGAAACAGGAAAGAAGTCGCACGAAGATCACCCTTGAGCAGCACCGTCATTCGCCAGGAGCCCCGCCTCCATGGCGGAGTTGTGCTTGTCAGCTCCACCTCCCGAGGCCATGGAACCAGCAGCACCTGCCTTGGGCACAGTGATGAAGGCGCGAAACTTTGCCTGTAGGGCTTCCGCTCGGCCCTTCACGGCTTCAGTAGCAGTGGCGGAGCGCTCAGCGTCCATAGGCTCCAGCAGATCATCAAAGTTGGCGCCGGGGTTGCAAAGGTAGACGTGACTGAGGACCCGAGTCAGCGCCGCCGAAGAAAGGACGCGAGATACAACCTCGGCCATGGGGCCGATGCCGGTCACGACCTCCTCAAGCGCTTCGACCAAGAAGGGAAGCAGCTTGGCGGGGCCGTCCTTGGCTCCGGCCAGCGGCTTCTCCAGACCATCATCGTAAAGCGACTTCAGCGCCTTGCGAGATCTTACCTAAAGATCCGCGAAGGCCACGCGATCCTCGGGCAAGACCTTCAACTTGGCATCAAGCTCGGTCCTCTCCGCCTTCAGCTTCTGCTCCAGAGTCTTCAGTCGGCTGTGATAAGCGGTCAGTTCGGCGTGGCGGTCCCCGATGGCGGCCTCCCGAGCCTTCATATCTTCCTCCCTTGCCTGGCGGTCGCGAGCCTCCTTGGCAAGCTCATCACGTAGGCCCCATAGCTCGTCCTCCAGTGCCTTGCAACAACCCTGGACAATTGAAGCATCCTTCAACGCCACGTCACGGGCGGCCATGGCCTGGGTGGTGACTTGCTTCTCCTCCTCGGAAGCCGCTACAGCCTGGCTCAACGCCGCTCCGACGGAGGTGTCAGAGTTAACCCAGCCAGAGATCAGCTCTAGGCGCCCGGCCACCATGCAGGAGTTGGTGCCCTAGAGGTCTTCTTGCAGCCGGCCTAGCTCAGCAACAACACGGTCCAAGGCGGTGGAGGAGGCAGAGGAGTCAGGAACTAGTGGAGTAGGAGGAGGAGACGACAGCGTGATCACGGCTTGGGAGACTGGAAGCTCCTGAGTCTTGGCAACCTCAGCGGAAGTATCAAGTGCTGGTAGCTCTAGATCTAGCGTGGCCATGGGGGCTGGCACCCCTCCAGGGTGCTCCTCCTGGCCTTGCGAGGACGACCGGGCAGGGGAGGTGCGAGCCCCACTGGCTCCCCTTCCCACAGACGAAGGCACAGCCACAACGGGTGAGCTTGCCCCAAGTGGAGCCACCGTTTCCCCCTTCAGCCTCTTCGCTGCAGGTGGCAGCCTACCCAAGTGATGAAGGATATCAAGCCCTGAAAGCAAAAGCAAGAGCAAAGTAGAGTTCGAGTACTTACTAGTCAATCGTGGCGTGTTCCGGCGGCCTCCTGCCGAGCTTAAAGCCCGAGAGCCTCTTGCGGGGCGCATCCTCGGGAGGTCCAGAGGCAGAGGAGGCCGCACCAGAAGGGCTGGAGCTAGCTTCGAGCAGTGTCAGGGCCGGAGTAACCCCTCGGGAGATCAGCCCTGACCTGTCCTTCTTAGGGATCACGGGCGGGTCCTCTCCCCCTCGCCTAGCGTCGGCCTCGTCATCGTCCGACAGGGTGCAGAGGATGTTGGCCTTGCGCCAAGGGGAAGTCTCCCTGTCCCCTCAGTGGTCTCCTCCGAGTCGTGCTCCTCTTCTTCCTCGTCTTCCTCCTCTCCTCCGCAGGAATCATGGGAGGATAACTCCACCGGCACCGCCGCCTCCTGGCCCTCAGGAGGCACCTTCGGCACCAGGCTGCTCCCATCGAAGGTGGTCATAGCGTCCACCACCTGTTGCCAGTTGTCGCGGAGGAACAAGGGGACAGGAGCGCCCTCCAGGGCCTCCACGTCCTCTCCAACCAGGAAGTGGAGAGCTGCGGTCAGATCTTCATTGGCCAGGGCCTCCGAGCTTAGGCGGAGATCATCGTCTGCGTCTCCAAGCCTCCACAACAGGCACGAGTGCGCCTGAAGTGGAGCCACCCGCTACGCCAGGAACTCCCTCAGGAGTGTGGCCCCGGTCAGCTTCACCGCCTTCATGTTGCCCGGCCGCAGGTCAGCATTCATCTTCTCCAACACCAGCTTCGCCCGTCGGTCGTCAAGCTTCGCACAGGACCACTTCTCATCAGACTGGGGCTACTCTGTGGGCAGCACCAACCGAGAGTGGATGCATCCAGCATCCAGCATGACCCACTTACTCCGGAAGCCATCGGCCCTCTTCCCGGCCTTCGAGATCGCGTTGGCTTTGGAGTACGCGACAAAGCCAGCGCACGCTGAGGTATGGACGCCGGTGACTTGGAGAGAGAAGAAGTGGCGCAGCAAGGCCATGGAGGGCATCACCCTAATGTGCGCCTCGCAGTAGTAGGAGAAAATCGACAGGAGGAGAACGGAGTTGGGATGGAGATGAAGGGCTTTTAACCTGTAATGGCGGAGGATGGCGTAGAAGAACTCGGAGAAGGGAGGCACCAGGCCGGCGATGACAGTGCTCATGAAGAAGGGGTAGAAGGTGCTCCACTTATCCTCCGGCATGGCGGAGCCGGCTCGGCGCACAGTCTTCCCCATCTCGTTGCCCTGCACCACCGTCATCAGCCGCGTGAAGGCGAGATTCTTCTCCGTCATGTTGGGGGGATCCAGAGCCGGCGAGTACCAGGCCGATGGAGCCTCGGCCGCGGCCTTGCGGGGCGCCATTGCTTGCTGGAGGAGGAAGGATGAGGCGGATCTGGTGATTTCGGAAGCAAGAGAGCAAGAGCAAGAAAGGGGATCTGGACCAAGGCGAATGAGATCATTGAAGGTAAGCCTAACCCAGGCCAGCCTTTTGTCAGTCGGGCAGTTTGCGGAGGCAGCATGGGGAAGCGGAGACGCCCACGTCCAATCAACCGCCACGCGATGACCAAGGCCGAAGGCTGTTGGGGCCCATGGTGCTCCACACTTGCCCTTTCGCTTCGCTGCTAAGCAAAGTCCGAGCGCGCCTTGGGCCCAGGGGCTACTGTCGGTGTTCTGGGAATGGGGGTCCCCAGACTTGCCTGCCTGCGGCCTGCGGCGTGGCTCAAGGGGTGGCCCAGCGTGGCTCGTCTTCATCAACCCAAGCTCAAGACCCTCGCGAGGGGCCAAGCCTCGCGGGGGGGGGGGGGGACAATGCAAGGCTTCCTCAGGGGAGGCCTCACCAGGCAGGCTCGCGAGGAGGCGGAGAGATCAAGGCAAGGAGTACCTCGTGAGGTGCTCGTGACGCAAGCCATGACGATCGAGACCAGGCGGGCGCCAGCCCGCGCAGTTTTCTCGTTTCCTCTTTGGTGCAAAGGGGGCGAGCGCAGTCGCGGAGTACCAAGGCGTCAAGCAAAGGTTACCATATCGGTGCAATGAGACCAAGACTAGCAGTGCGGCAGGACGGAGGTCACCGTGGAGCCCAAGACAGCGTCATCGCCAGTGCCTTTGGGAATCGAAGACCAACTTTAGTCAGGATAACTTGTACTAGATGCCCCCCTTCAAAATGGCCGTTGTTGGCTCCCTTCCCGCTCAATATTTGGGAAGAGGAGCAGGGCCTCTATAAATAGAGATAGCCACCACAGTAGAAGGCATCGAGATCTCACCTAGAGCCAATAGAGACGGAGTCATTCCTCTCCAAGCACAGCACCGCAAGAACACCCCTCGCGAGGCTATTCTTACTTTGTACTATTCATCATCACCCCCAGAGGAAATCCACCACCACACAGTAGAGTAGGGTATTACACCACAACGGTAGCCCGAACTAGTATAAACCTTGTGTCCCTCGTGCTGTTCATCGCGTAGCTTAGATTCACGGCAAAGCGTTGGGACGTGGATCGGTAGGGAGTAGATCTTCGTGCGCACCCCAGAGTTCGAACCTCAAGGGTTTTGCCGGAACCCGATATCCGACAATACTAGTATCACTGCCTTCATCGATGAATATGCTTCTAACGAAGAAGATTGATTCAGCTCATCTCCTTCTTTACTTTATTTGGTTGATGTGTTAGGGATCGGCTCAAAACATTCGAAAGAATATTTGAATCTCCCATTCACCCCCCTCTAGTCGATATACTCTCGGTCCTAACAATTGATATCAGAGCGGGTTCTCCCTGTCTCTGCTTATTAAAGGTCTAACATCCTTGGAGTTTTTGAGTATGTCTTATGCAGGTAGATTCTCGCACTCTGAAAGATTTCCTGTCTTCGATGGAAATGACTATCCATACTGGAAGGAGTGAATGAGAATCAGAATTCAAGCTATCAACTATAATATGTGGCAGATTGTGGAAGATGGCTACATCATTCAGGAACCGAACAATCTCAACACCGATGCTAAAGCAAATCTACAATTGGATGCTCAAGCAAAATATATCATCTGTAGCGGTCTATCAAAAGAAATTTTCTTTTGGTTCCAAAGGCTCAATACTACAAGGCAAATTTGGGATGCTATCAGCAATGTTGATGAAGAACTTGTTGCAAGATCAGATCCTCACATTCAAATGTGTCATGCTATGTTCACTGGATTCAGAAGTCTTTGTAACAGTGTTATGAAACTCACTGATCAATTCCAAAAATTGTCGAAAGACTCCATCAGCAAGGAGGAATTGATATCATAGATCGAGATGTGGTCAACAAGCTTCTGAGTGCTCTTGATGAATCCTTCGATCCCATTGTAGCTGAAATCAAACAAAGACCAAACTATAAAGAGCTTCACTATGTTGAGGTCATGGTACTATTGTCGATTCATGAAGAAAAGATGGAACTGGAAAATGCCAATCAAGAATCTTCTTCGTAATGTAAAGGAGAAATTCTATCACAGTATGGAAATTCTGAAGAAAAGAAGAAGAAGAAGAAGACGAAGAAGAAGAAGAAGACATTGAGAATCAACACACCATCACCGGAGAACTTGAAATGCTCACACAGAGGCTAAATGATCTAAAAAGGCAAAATCTCTGCCTCACAAATGATGAAGAAGAAGACTACCTTTGAAAGAAATGAAGTACTTGAAATGTAAACTATTTGGTCATCTCATCGCCATTTGCCCTAGCTGGGAAGGAAACCTAGCAATAGATGGAAATATCTTCACTACAGTGGTTTCACTTGAGTGGATCGTCATACTAAGCTCTCGAAGGAAATTGCATCTTCCTCATCTTCTTCGATGAGACCAGTCACTGAGTGAAAGCCAGAGCTACCATTGAATCAAATATGAAGAGGATGTCACAGCTGAATAGAGCATGTGCTGATTTGACTCTGGACTCCGAAGAGGAAGCAACTGACACTGAATCACATGATGAAGAATTCTACAAAAGTATTGGAAGGTGCAATGCCTTCATTGCTTATGAGTCATTTGATAACTCACTCGAATCATGCACTAATGGTGATGCTTCAAGCGATGATGAACCGATCGCTTTCTCTCTCATGGAAAAATCATCAGAGGATCAGGTATCAACAAAACACAAAAAATCCATGAATGGATATTCTCCTGAATACATTGCTTACACTAAACTTTTTAAAATGGGTAAAACTCAACAAGATGAGCTTGAAATGCTTGAGAGAAATCTGAGGAAATCCAAAGGATTACTGGCCGAGACAGGAATGCTAGAAGCCTAAAAGGGCATCAAACCCTATGTGATGTTCTCAAGAAGTCATTACTGCACAAAAATCCTCGAAAGGAAGGATTGGGTTTCGAAAGTGAACTCAACATTGATGGAACTTACTGGACTCCTGAGCAATATCCTCGTACGAGTTGGGTTCTTGCTACTAGCTCGAACCTGCAATTCTGTCAGCATATGATTCTCCCATTCCCGCCATTTCTGATGAGGCTGATGCCTCTTAATTACAAACTATTCAAGCAACAGAATGGTAAGGTTTTTGCTCGATATGTTGGCACTAACTGCAGGTCAAGTTCACCCATAAGGCAAATCTAGGTGAAGAAGTGCATTATTGAAAATTTATCCGTCACTACTAACATAGCTGTGCAGGATAACTCTCGCTGAGGAAATGGATATCACTCGCAGTCTACATTAGAATCCTTCTTGAATGATTGTCATTCTAACATGCATCAGAAGGAGTACATGTGTACCTCTTTAAATCATTACATTCATATCTCTAGAAATAACTTCAATGCATATTCATATGACTATCATCAAAGGCACAAGTGTCCTGTAGGCCTCGCCGAAGGAATACTCCTATTCAGGAAAGCAAATGAGATCCTCTCTACCCACACAAGTGTGGGTTGTGAAGAACTAATGCTCTCTTGCAGGGAATTCTATGAGGGATATCTCAAGTTTATTAAAAATCCTGAGATCATTTATCGTTGGTGTTATGTTCACTGTGTTCTTGATCATCGTGTTTGTGTTTATCGTCTTCTGCTTGCTTTTGTTCATGTTCGTGTTTTGTTTTTCGTTCAGTTCTTTCTCGTTCTTTCCCTGTTTTCTGTCAAAAACATGCAACTTGATCTGAAGAAGATTTAAACCCGACGTCCTTGGTCGCGAATGGAATTAACTTCGAACATTTCATCTATTTTGGCGCTTGCGCTTCCTGAAAACCTTTTGCATTCTGTTCAGTTACCGAGATTTTCGCAGGAAATGGCTGACACGGGCCCACGATCTCGTGATCGTGATCTCGTCCATTGAATGTGAAACGTCCCATGCTTTTCAGCAATGGATACCGGAGGAAGCGGCTTCACCCTTGGTCTATATAAACCCCCCTCCAGGTGTCTTCCTCCTTTGTTCGTTCTCTATTCAACCGCAAACCCCTCCTCTCTCTCTCTCTAATCGAGCCTGAGCTAGAAGCAGCATCGACGTCGTGCCTCGCCGTGCAACTTCGGTGAAGCACTACCGCCGTTGGTCGCACCAGTGCGGTACATCTTGTCACCCGCACTGCCGTAGGTGATCTTTCCTACCAAGTTAGGGCACTGAGATATGGAGCTAGACCTATCGTTCCTCTGTTCTAGGGTTGTTCTTACCAACACAATTTCTTCTGTTTTATTTTCTTGCGGTAGATCTTTAGGGCTCTCTAAGTCATGGCTTGTACGGTTTGCAGCTTTTCCCTCATACCAGTCTTTGGAGATCTAGAGTTCATGTGTATCTGTAATGCCCCGGATTCGACGCGCCAGGTGTCTGCCAGTTATTCATCGTCATTGCCATGTCATTTGCTTGCGTGTTGGATTTTATCATGTCATCATGTGCATTGCATTGCCTACGTGTTCGATTCATGCATCCAAGCTTTTTCCCCGTTGTCCGTTTTGCAATCCGGCACTCCTATGTCCTCTGGCGTCCCCCTTTTTGTCTCTTGTTGTGAGTGTGTGTTAAACATTCTCGGAATGGACCGAGTCTTTCCAAGTGGCCTTGGTACACCACCGGTAGACCGCCTGTCAAGTTTCGTGTCATTTGGAGGTCGTCTGATACTCCAACGGTTCACCGCGTAGCCCGAAAACCCCCTTTTCTCTTGCAGCACAGCAACCCTCCAAATCAGCCCACTAACCCAGCAAACTCCCCTGCATGCTCTCGGTCGCTCGATCACGATCGTGTGGGCGAAAACCGCTCCTCAATTGGACTCTCCTAGCTCCCAGAATCTATAAATAGGCCTCCCCCGTCCAGATTCGCGGATGAACCCTAGCCCTCTTCCTCCTCCCACAGCCGGACATGTCTGTCTCGTCGCCGGACATGTCCACCGCCGCTCCATATCACCCGGACCAATCAGGTCGCGCCACCTCACCCAGCGGCCGCTCCCGGCCAACGGGAGAGTGCCATGTCAGCCCGCCTCTCTCACCTTTGCCGCCACGGCCCGCGGAGCCCAAGGAGGGCCCGCGCGAGCCCGCCGCCGCCCAACGCCTCCGCCTCCGGGCCCGAGCGCCCACCCGCACGCCGCCCCGACTCCTCCCGCCGATGACCGGAGCCTCCGCGCCCCGCCTCCGGTCGACGCCCCGCCGCCCGGTGCCCTACCGCCGTCCGCCTCCCTCCGCGCCGCCAGGGACCGGCGCCGCCTCGCCTCCCGTCGCGGCACCTCGCCGGCCGGTGCAGCTCTGGCCGAGCTCGCCGCCCCCGCGCCCTTCCCCGGCCTCCTTCGTGGCCCTCCGTGCCTCCCCGCGCCGCCTCTGGCTCGACTCCAGCGGAATCTGCGGCGATCCTCGAGCTCCGCTTCCGATCTGGATCTGAAGGTTGACCCCGAAATTTCCCTAAGTCCCGAATTATTTTGCATTTTGGTCCCCTGTTCATAGCATCATAACTCTTTGCATACTGCTTCGTTTTGTGCGTGCGATATATCAAAATGTTCATCAGGAGATGCTCTTAATTTCATTCCATTGTGTCATGCTTGTTTGAGATCATCTTGATGCCCGAATCATCGTTGCAAGAGTGCTATATGATGTTAATCTGCTGAAACTGTTATAACTTGGTGATTTGTCATTTTTGTTGCATTTGATGTGTGTATCCTATGAGCATGAGCTCTACATGTGTTTTGAATTATGTCATGCCATCTTTAAATGGGTGCAATCAATGTATTTTTGTGAGTCTTGTACTGAGTGCATCGAGCTTGTTAAGTAGGGTACTTGCTATTACTCTTTTGCTAGGCTGAATCTATTATTTCTGTTGCTATCTAAATCTGCTGCTACAAGTCATTATATGCATAATCTAGAGATGTTCACTAAGGATGATTTGATATAGATATCATTCTCTATCCATCCATGCCCCTGGTTGCATTTATAGCATGATGTAGCTTGTTGTAATCTTGCTCTCAAGTTGCTAGATAATGTTGATGTCAGCCTGTTAACATTAAGTTCAGTTTTGCCATGAGCTTTGCTAGTGATCCATGTACCCTATGAACTTGCTCTTGCCATGCTTAGCTTCATAAATTCGTCATCCTACTCTTGGTTTTCTTTTCATGCCATGGAATACTCTGTGGTGAGTGGTACAAGCTCACCAACATGCCTACTTATCGTTGTTCCTGTCATGCTTGAATCTGTCATATCATTTGCCATGTTTACATGGGTGCCATCATATATTCTGAACCTTTTTGGCTCATGGTCAGTAAAGGACGTTTTTTCTATGCATTTATTAGTTGCATGACATGCCTTAAGTCTCTATGATATGTTCCTGTAGAATGTTGTTTGATAGCTCTAAACATTGCAACCTGATGTTATTTCTGCAAAGTTTGAAACTGTTATTATTTGCAATCTTGCCATGTCTTTTTGAGCATGTTCTAGTGATTTATGGAGATAACTCAGTGTTCATATTTTGTTATGGTTTACCTGTAAATGATGTCCATGCCTTTTGTTCTCGTCTTAGGGTGTTGTAGCATGTTGTTTTGATGCTTGCAAGATGCCTAGTTGCTGTTTTGGACAGCTTGTCCTTTAAACGTGTAAGCGTGTATGTGTTGAACCGTTGCTCCGTTTTGAGTGTGCTCTATATGAAACTTGCTTGATTTTGCATGTAGCTTCATATTATCATGTTGCATCCATGTTTTGATAGTGTTTGCTTGATGTTTGTACGCATTTTGCTTCAATGCCATGTTTGACTTGTTTTGCTCATATCTTCTAGGCCGTAGCTCCGAATTAAATGAACTTTATATGTAACTTGACTAGAATCTCGTGTAGATCATCTTGGTGCATCTTAACTTGCTGTTTAACAACTTGAACACAAGGTTTATTCAGATCTGGAACAATTTCGAAATTTGCATATGAGGACTTACCGGAATTGTTATATGTTGTTTCTGGCCTCATTTAAACTTGCCTTGATGTGTTGCTCTTGTTTGCATCATCTCTTGCCATGAGTAACTTCATGTAGCCTTGTCATGCATCATACTTGGTTGAGCATCATGCCTTGTTCATGTGTTGTGTGTTTATCTTGTTGTTTGCTTCTTTCCGTTTGTGCTCCTTCTCGTTAGTTCCTGTTTCGTTGCGATCGTGAGGATTCGTTTGTCTACGCTTGGTTCGTCTTCGTGGCTTCATCTTCTTCATGGAATCGTTCTTCCTCCTTGCGGGATTTCAGGCAAGATGACCGTTACCCTGGATCTCACTACTATCATTGCTATGCTAGTTGCTTCGTTCTACCGCTATGATGCGCTACCTATCACTTGTTCTTCAAGCTTTCCAAATTGCCATGAACCTCTAACCTTTGTCACCATTCCTAGCAAATCGTTGCTTGGCTATATTACTGCTTTTGCTCAGCCCCTCTTATAGTGTTGTTAGTTGTAGGTGAAGTTGAAGATTGCTCTATGGTGGACAGGATTATGTTGGCAATGCATCTATATACTTGGTAAAGGGTGGAAGACTCGACCTTATGCCTGGTGTTTTGTTCCATTCTTGCCACCCTAGTTTCCGTCATATCGGTATTATGTTCCCAGATTTTGCGTCTCTAACGCGGTTGGGTGATTTATGGGACCCCCTTGACAGTTAGCTTTGAATAAAACTCCTCCAGCAAGGCCCAACCTTGGTTTTACCATTTGCCTCACCACCACCTACTTTTCCCTTGGGAGTCGCTCTCTCGAGGGTCATCTTGATTTTAGCCCCCCCGGGCCAGTGTGTCTCTAAGTGCTGGTCCGAACTGGGCAGACTGCGGGGCCACCTTGAGGCAACTCGAGGGCTGGTTTTACTCGTAGGCTGACCTATCCGGTGTTGCCCTGAGAATGAGATATGTGCAGCTCCTATCGGGATTGTCGGCACATCGGGCGGCTTTGCTCGTCTTGTTTTACCATTGTCGAAATGTCTTGTAAACCGGGATTCCGAGTCTGATCGGGTCTTCCTGGGAGAAGGAATATCCTTCGTTGATCGCGAGAGCTTATCATGGGCTAAGTTGGGACACCCCTGTAGGGTATAAACTTTCGAAAGCCATGCCCGCGGTTATGCGGTAGATGGGAATTTGTTAATGTCCGGTTATAGATAACTTGACACCAGATCTGAATTAAAACGCATCAACCGTGTGTGTAGCCATGATGGTCTCTTTTTGGCGGAGTCCGGGAAGTGAACACGGTTTTCGGTTATGTTGGACGTAAGTAGGACTTTAGGATCACTTCTTGATCATTGCTAGCTTCACGACCGTTCCATTTGCTCTCTTCTCATTCTTATTTGCGTATGTTAGCCACCATATATGCTTAGTTGCTGCTGCAACCTCACCACTTTACCCCTTCCTTACCCTTTAAGCTTTGCTAGTCTTGATACCCATGGTAATGGGATTGCTGAGCCCTCGTGGATCACACATTACTACAACAACAGTTGCGGGTACAGGTTATGCGATGATCTTGACGCGAGAGCAATGTTTGCTTGTTTTGGAGTTGTTCTTCTTCTTCGTCTTCGATCAGGGGATAGGTTCCAGGTCGGCGGCCTGGGCTAGCAGGGTGGATGTCGTTTGAGTTTTTGTTTGTGTTTCATCCGTAGTCGGATGGTGTTCTTATGTAAGATGATGTTGTATTCGTGTGGCATTGTATGCTTTTTGTATGTATCCCCATCTATTATGTATTGTTGATGTAATGATATCCACCTTGCAAAAGCGTTTCAATATGCGGTTCTATCCTTGGTGGGACCTTCGAGTCTCTTTAGGATAGTATCGCATATTGGGAGTGACAAGTTGGTATCAGAGCCTCGACCGACCCTAGGAGCCCCCTTGATTGATCGTGTAGTTTGGCGGTTGTTGAGTCTAGAAGAATTTTTTTTTCTGACTCTAGTTATATCGGAGAGTAGGAATTATTTTTACTCCTCAGTCCCTTCGTCGCTCTGATGAGGAATCTTGACGTAGGTGTTTTGAATTACTCCTCTTCCCCTTCAAATTTTTCTTTAGGATCACGCAGTTGGTTTTCCGATCGTTGGCTCTCAGATCTTTTCATCCGGTGCATTTCTCGTCAAGTTGACTCGAGCCACTTCATCTTTGAGTTCAATCCTCAGTTGTTTTCTTTTTCCCACCCGCCCACCCCTTTTTCTTCTCGGAGCCGGAGTCCGTAATCGAGTATCCATTCTACTCATGCGAAGCCTTTGCACTCTTTCAACCGGTGTTTTCTCTTCAACATATTCGTCTCTTCCCCCTTCCAAGTTGCCTTTGTCTTCCCGCCCTCCCACCCTCTTCTTCCCTGAGTATGAGTCTGTTTCGAGCATCAATTTCATTCGTACCGAGCCTCTTTAGTCTTCCCTCAATTATTTCAACCTGTGAATTCTCGTCTCGTTCGTCATTCTTCATCTTTTTTTCTTTTCCGGTGGACTCAATTCAAGTTTTTTTTCGGGTTGATCACATTCTTTTCCTTGGATCAAGTGTTTTCCCTGCTCGTTCGTCTCTCGGCAGTTTATCCTTCCGGAGTGCTCAGGACATCTCAGGAGATTCGTCAGTGTTCCAATTAATTCGAGGTTGTCACCTCATTCAAATATTTCAATTGTTCCGGTGCTTCATCTATCTGTTCATCATCCCTTTCCAACGGTGTTTTTCTCTCTAGTGGGCCCTAACCCAGATGTCTTTTTCCAGGATCTTACCTGACTCTTCTAATTCCCCTGGAGTTATTCTCAATTCTTTTCAAGTGTGACGTAAGAATGGATCCCATCACTCACATGCCTTCTCCAAGTTCGCTTTCTAATTCTTTTCATTGTTGGCTCAACCTTTTTGGTTTTCATTCTCCCGGAGTATCTCAGTAATTTTGGTGGTGTTTCCCGTTGTCATTTGAAGATCGAAGAAGAGTTTTTCCTCTAAATCTTGTCTGTTCCCTCGAAGTTTCGTGGTTCTAGCTTCATGTTATCCTCGCAAATTATTCCATTTGTCAGATATTCTTTTCATCCATCCGGAGTATTTCAGGAGTTGTTTTTTTTCGTCTCGATCATCCGGAGGCCATCATTCCAGTTATCATTCTCTATTTATCCCGGTGCTTTGTTCAAGTGTTCTTTAATCAGCTCATGATCTCTTTGTTCTTTTGCATCTAAATCCCCTCTAGCTTATCTGTTCTTCTAATTCTTCCTGGTGATTCTTTATCTTTCATTAGTCATTTTCGAATTCTTACGGTGGTTCGTTCAAGATTCGTTTTCCTTGATTATTATTTTAATTCATTCATTCTTTCCAATCCTTCTGGTGGTTCATGAAGACTTTCTCAAGTTTTGTGCCACATTCCCCTTAATTATTTTTCAACAAGAATAAGTAATATGCAAAATCCATTGCTTGCCATCAATTTAATTTGATGAAGGATAAGCATACAATAAATCTTATTCTTATTTAATACAAGTGATTAATCCCTTTCTTCGGAGTTTGTTCTTGATGAATAAATTCTAGTTCCAAGTGTTTTCATCTTTTCTTTTCCGGAGTTCAAATTTCCTCGGCCATTTCGTCGGAACCTCCATCTAAATCACCACAAGGATTTAATCTTATTCTTTTCATCTTTCATTCTATCTCATCATCCTTTTTGTCAAGGGAGTTCTTCATGGTGGTTCTTCATGATTTAATTCATTCTTCAAGAATTCATCAAGACTTTGTTGGAGGAGTTCAAGTTTCTTTATTCTCGCGTCTCGAAGTGTATTTAATTCTCCGTATTCTTTTGAAGTGGAGTTTTTCATTTCTTCGTTATTCCCAGATATTCAAGCATTTGCTTGTGGCATAATTTCACCTCAAGTTTTGAGTTGTTTTTGATAAGTCCACAACAAGCTTATTTTTTCATTGTTGATTTTCTCAACAGCTCCTTTCAACCCTTCCTTGTAAATTCTTTTCATTCCTTTCTTTCAATTCTTTCCGGAGGTTTTGTGTCATGTCTTCATCAAGTATCATTCCATCCTCTCAAGCTCGTGTTCTATTCCTCCATGTTTCAGCCAGAGTGCTGCCTAAATCCTTTCAGCCTTATTCGTTTCTTATCTCGTTCTAACCGGAGTGGTTTCATAGTCTATCTGATTCCGTGAGCTTTAGATTCTCGTCATTCTCGTCGTTCCTCTCTTCTTCTCGAGTGCTCTCGATTCTTTGCTTTTTCTCTTGAGTTCTTGTTTCACCTCATGCCTTTTCCCTTCCATCTCGGTCCTAAGATCTTGGGACGAGATCTCTTGTTAGTGGAGGAGTGTTGTAACGCCCCGGATTCGATGCGCCAGGTGTCTGCCAATTATTCGTCATCATTGCCATGTCATTTGCTTGCGTGTTGCATTTTATCATGTCATCATGTGCACTGCATTGTACGTGTTCTACTCATGCATCCGAGCTTTTTCCCCGTTGTCCGTTTTGCAATCCGACACTCCTATGTCCTCCGGCGTCCCCCTTTTTGTCTCTTGTTGTGAGTGGGTGTTAAACGATCTCGGAATGGACCGAGTCTTGCCAAGTGGCCTTGGTACACCACCGGTAGACCGCCTGTCAAGTTTCGTGTTATTTGGAGGTCGTTTGGTACTCCAACGGTTCACCGCGTAGCCCAAAAACCCCCTTTTCTCTTGCAGCCCAGCAACCCTCCAAATCGGCCCACTAACCCAGCAAACTCCCCTCCATGCTCTCGGTCGCTCGATCACGTTCGTGTGGGCGAAAACCGCTCCTCATTTGGACTCTCCTAGTTCCCAGAATCTATAAATAGGCCTCCCCGTCCAGATTCGCGCATGAACCCTAGCCCTCTTCCTCCTCCCGCAGCCGGACATGTCCGTCCCGTCGCCGGACATGTCCACCGCCGCTCCACATCACCCGGACCAATCAGGTCGCGCCACCTCACCCAGCGGCCGCTCTCGGCCAACGGGAGAGCGCCACGTCAGCCCGCCTCTCTCTTCTCTGCCGCTGCGGCCCGCGGAGCCCAGGGAGTGCCCGCGCGAGCCCGCCCAGCACCGCCGCCTCCGGGCCCGAGCACCCGCCCGCGCACCGCCCTAGCTCCTCCTGCTGGTGACCGGAGCCGCCGCGCCCCGCCTCTGGTCGCCGCCCCGCCGCCCGGCGCCCGCCGCCCGGCGCCCTGCCACCGTCCGCCTCCCTCCGCGCCGCCAGGGACCGGCGCCGCCTCGCCTCCCACCGCGACACCTCGCCGGCCGGTGCAGCTCCGGCCGAGCTCGCCGTCCCCGCGACCTTCCCCGGCATCCTCCGTGGCCCTCCGTGCCTCCCCGCGCCGCCTCTGCCTCGACTCCGGCGGAATCTCCGGTGATCCTCGAGCTCCGCGTCGGATCTGGATCTGAAGGTTGACCCCGAAATTTCCCTAAGTCCCGAATTATTTTGCATTTTGGTCCCCTGTTCATAGCATCATAACTCTTTGCATACTGCTCCGTTTTGTGCGTGCGATATATCAAAATGTTCATTAGGAGATGCTCTTAATTTTATTCCATTGTGTCATGCTTGTTTGAGATCATCTTGATGCCCGAATCATCGTTGCAAGAGTGCTATATGATGTTAATCTGCTGAAACTGTTATAACTTGGTGATTTGTCATTTTTGTTGCATTTGATGTGTGTATCCTATGAGCATGAGCTCTACATGTGTTTTGAATTATGTCATGCCATCTTTAAATGGGTGCAATCAATGTATTTTTGTGAGTCTTGTACTGAGTGCATCGAGCTTGTTAAGTAGGGTACTTGCTATTACTCTTTTGCTAGGCTGAATCTATTATTTCGTGATGCTATGTAAATCTGCTGCTACAAGTCATTATATGCATAATGTAGAGATGTTCACTAAGGATGATTTGATATAGATATCATTCTCTATCCATCCATGCCCCTGGTTGCATTTATAGCATGATGTAGCTTGTTGTAATCTTGCTCTCAAGTCGCTAAATAATGTTGCTGTCAGCCTGTTAACATTAAGTTCAGTTTTGCCATGAGCTTTGCTAGTGATCCATGTACCCTATGAACTTGCTCTTGACATTCTTAGCTTAATAAATATGTCATCTTACTGTTGGTTTCCTTTTCATGCCATTTAATACTCTGTGGTGAGTGGTACAAGCTCACCAACATGCCTACTTATCGTTGTTCCTGTCATGCTTGAATCTACAGTTAATTCGGTGTCAGATTTTCAGAAGCATACACTATACTAGTACTAGTATTATTGTTCGACTTCCCGAAGAGGCGAACAGCCAAGCGCAAAGTTTACTAGTACTAGTACTACTACTATAGAGGTATGTACTATACTATACTAGGAACCATATGGAGGAGCGTATGCACTCTTATTATATTTTTAAAACGTGATAAAGCAATCTTCAACACATTTAGTTCTCTTGGAGGGTTCTCGCATGTGATAATGGAAGTTGATTGCATGGAACACTTGTCACAATTCTCGCTTAATTCTGGCTCAGATCCTTTTACAAATAGAAGCGCTCGATAATATTTCCTCTTTTTTTGTTATTCAGCATGTAAACAGGTCAGCAAACCTTGCGGCGCATCTTTGTGCGAATCATGCTTACTGCACTTTGAATGTGGCCGAGAGCTGGCTTGATTGAACAGCTCGCTTCCTTCTTCTTTTTTTGTGGGGTACCTCGCTTCCTAGTGACCAGTCTCTTGGCTGATCGTCCTAAAAATGCTTATATATGAATAAAGTTCTCTCATTTACCCGCAAAAAAGATTAAGCCATATTAACCAGAAAGGAGGGAGTATGGACTAGCACTACTTTTTGGTGTGTCCCGTCAACTCGCAGAACGAGAAGCTTGCAAGACAAGGTGAAGCTCGCTTACGCCTTTTGACTAATGCGACCTACCCTCGCCCAGGCGGTAGACATGTAGCAGTTCATTCGATGTCAGATTGCCACATGCATACACTATAGTACCCAACATGAGGAGTGCCATCATTGTTCGACTTCACAAAGAGGTGAAGAGCCAAGCGCAAGGTTTATAGTTGTACGAGTAGTACTACTACTAGAACCGCATGGTGGAGCGTATGTACTCTTATTTTTATTTAATCTCTGATAAAGTACGGATTTATTCGGGAGAAGGGCAGAAAACGGCAGCCCAATGGTAGTGTTAAAGAACATCGAACATGTAATGATGATATCGATCAACCATGCTCGAATATATCTTGGTCTCCGTGTGAGCCCGCCTGTTTGTTCTCTCTCCTCGTCTCTCTCAAGGAATTTCGGGTTGGCCATTTTGCCGTCAATTGAGATCGGTTTGCTCAGGGCCGGTCCTGAGATTTTGGGGGCCCAGGGCGAAACTCAAGCCCGGGGCCCTTAACATAAACATTATAGCAGTAATATTTACAGGGCCGGTCCTGATATTTCAGGGGCTCGGAGCGAAACGACGACCTAAGGCCTCTAAATATGAACATCATAATAGAGAATAAAAAATCAAGTTCGAAAAGCTTGTCTAGGCATGCACACTCAAGTTTCAATTTTTTCCTTGTACAACATTATATTCATAATATGTCGTACGAATCACTAATGTTTTCTATATGAAAATTGTTTGGACACTATCCTCCATTGATCTTTAAATCCATTTTGTATTCGTCTACAATAATATCCACTTCTTTGTTACTTTAACTATGGTCCTAACTAATCCAATAAAATTGACCACTTACATTTGGATTTAATTATATAGCCTGTTGGGCTATGTTTTCACATCTCGTTGATGACTTCTCAAAAAATAAACTGAAAGTAATATCACATTGCATGAACACACAACCACCATCTATCGTTGGGCAATTTATAATTCGACCAAAACGTGGAAAGCAAAAATCTATGAAGCTTTGCTTGTCTTAAGGAGTTTATTATTTACCTGGATGCAGCACATGTAGTACCTGTCCCCCTACGACCATACTAAGCTCTGAAGCCATCCACAGATCCACGAGCTTTCTCGTCAGGCTCCGAGGCCTGATGGGGATGCACAAGGCGAGCAACGCTTTCACCATGTCAATCTGAGGTTCAAGCTATCATCATACCGAAGTCGTGCCCAGCCAGGGACATCTCCTTCTGGCTGAGGTACTTGATTAGTGCGACAAGATCCTGGAAGAACAACAATGCGATGTACTATTCCGGCCTGCCGGAGTAACTGACTACAGCCAGCACGCATCTGTCACCCGCCATGGGTTTATCACAACTCCGGGAACCCAGCAGCAGCCGATGGAAATTTTGGTAGATCGTGCAATCAGTCGCCGCTGTCACGGGCGGAAATCACGGTGTGATATAGGATATGCGTTGGGACATAATGGATCTCGTGGGATCGACAACCGTTCGTCCGTGATGTGCGCTTCTAAAAGAAGACAGGGCACATCGGGGGGCCCTCGGTGTCCTGGGGCCCGGGGCGGCCGCCCCGTTCGCCCCCTCCAGGGTCGGGCCTAGGTTTGCTCACACTCCGGTCCCACATGTCAGTGATATGCTAAGAGAAAGTGCATTGACCGACTGGCCATACGCGTACTTGGTTTTGCACGTTCAGGCCATGCTTGGAATGGTTGTATTTCAATACGGAGGTGTATAACTTACACCTGTAAGTTACTAGCCTCTGTGCAAATTCCAGCCGGAATTGAAACGACGGGCACAGGTGTGTATTTTTTACAAGTGTATTCAAAAGAGAAACGGTGATCCAAACAGGGCCTCATACTACTCCTCCCTCCGTCACAGTTTACAGGGCGCGCTTCATTCTGATGCATTTCTCTCCATGCATTTCCACCACTAGAGAGACTTTAGAGCGTATTGATGGTTGCTTCTTCCGAGCAACTTATAGTGGGAAAGGTGGGGCTTATGATTTGACTGCTCATTACTACTCACTATTAGTGCGGTGCAACAACCGGGCTGAGTCTCCCATGCGGCTGTGCACTACTCCCTCCGTTCTTAAATATACTATGGAGTATTTGTCTTTCTTGAGATTTCAACGAGTGACTACATACGAAACAAACTGAGTGAATCTACACTCTAAAATATGTCCATTTGAAATTTGTAAAAAGATAATTATTTAGGAACGGAGGAAGTATAATTTTGTGCATGGCACATGGACCCGGATGCTGAAGAGGCTTCTGGCAATGCTATATAGATTCCAACATTTGTTTACATAATTGACGTACTATACAAATAATTTTCCAGTGACATGAAATTGTACAATGCTCTGAGCTTTAATCTTTTGTTTTGTGTGTCTTGCCATCGATGCTCTTTTGGAAACAATAAAAAACTAACTTCCTTGCTAACGCATCTCAATGATTAGCATTGTTGAGGAAATTGTTAACTGATAGCTGCTCGGTTGGCTGGTGAGTAGGGGATTAATCGGCTAATCGGCAAGTTAATCGGACATTTAATCAATTAATCGGATGATTTATCGGTTTATAGGCTACTCGGTAACCCTAGAAGTAGGGATTAATCGGCAACTTAACTGGTTAATCGGATGAATTCTTGAACAGGGATGATTAGCAGATCAGAGCTAATATTTACATCACAACTGAAGACAAAGTTGTGAGAAGGTGTTAAATTAAAATTGATCCATGCTTTCATTGGCAGCAACTTCCCCCCAGCTCTGTCTAAATCAACAAGGCATGTTGGGAAAAAAAGTAGCTGCCTGGAGCATGCAACATTCCGATCATTTTGTGTAGTTTCACTAAAATAGAGCTGAGCGTCCCTGTTCCATAGATATTAAGTGTGATTATGATAACAGCTGATGAAACAATAAACACACAAATAGAAGCCGATCACCTTTGCAGTCTCTTTTAAGACTAACTAGTTGGAGAAGATTAAGCAAATAGTTGGAGAAGATTAGGCTCGGAGTTGGATGAGGAGGATAGAGCAAAACCAATCTACCTTTGTGCAGTCGCACTGAAATGTAGACGTTGCCCATGTGACATTTTAGTACAACTGCGCAAAACACTCTTAAGAAAAAAGTGATTTGTGCAGTTCACCAAAAGGTCGCAATAGCAACGAGGTGAAATGGATAGCCCTGTTTGCAAAAAAGAGGTAGAAAGGAAACAATTACTGGCCAATAACAGTTGATGACACATGCAACAAAAAAAAGAAGCATATTCCATGTCCTAAGGGAAGATAACAACTCGGTTGTGTGTGTCTAAAACGGTGTGAGGACAAGATTGCAATATGGATAGTACGCCAGACAAGCTATGTTTTTGGCAAAGAACTATGTTAGATCCACATGCAAGATTTTCCACATGCAGTGACGTGGGAAGACGGGCAGTGGAGCAATGCCGAAGTGGATACCTGGGGGTCATCAGGATGTAACTAGGTGAGCGGCGGCGGGCAGGATATGTCCATACTGCGGTAGCGAGCAGGTGGCGTAGGCCCTACCGCGCCGGAGCTTGGTCAGAGAAAACAGCGGGTGTCGCAGATCGAGACGTGCTGCCTCGGCGTCGTCGAACAGAGAAACAATGCACATCCTCCCTTTCCACTGGCGGACGGGATGCGGCCGGATCAGTGACCAATGGTGAGAGAGAGAGAGGCCACCGCCGCCTTGTGTGAGATACTCTGAAGAGAGACAAACCCAGCCAGGTAGGCTCCATTGTATATAGTGGAGCGGACTACCTTTTTCTCCATAAAAATTGTTTTCTATTATGTGTACGTGCCATTGAGCGATATAACTTTATTTAAAATAACGCGCCAACGCATCAAGTCGAACTTTGTTTCGTGCACGCGTGGTACACGACCTCCGTAGGTAAACAACCGCTACACACATTCAAATTAGCATGTGGGCTGCCATTTCGTACAGAAATGAGCTCCTTCGTGTACCCGCGCGGGTGTGGCTGGGCACGAAGCGTGAGTACGTGCACCTATTCTGTTCGTGTACGTACACCACCTATGTGGGGTTGTGTGAGAGAGATACAAACGTAGAGAGAGATATAGTGTGTGGGTTCGTGAGTGTTTTTTTGGGGGGTGTCAATCAAAAAATGTAACATATGCAATGTGTGTGAAAATAGAGTCCTGGATATATCATATATATAGAGGGGGTGATCACGAGAAGAGAGTGGAGGTATCATCGGCTTGAGGTATCCATAGAATCGAAGAGAGTGATGATGATGTGTGTGTGTGTGTGCGCGCGCGCGATCGATAAAGAGTGCCATCGAATTTGTGTGTGCCCATGTCAATGATATAGGGTGGATGGCCTACTGGAACGTGAGAGGGGACAGGTGCATTTTGTCTCTGTGGCATGGATACCTAGCTACAGCGCTCGACTATCGGGGTGTGGTGGGGGGAGGCCTTATTAACTATAGAGGTACAATGGCTGGTATATGTGTGGAGGAGGATATAGGCCTACCTTATGTATTAAGGGAGATCAATCGGCATCCATGCATATGTGTAGGAGAGGAATAAGGTTGGGAGAGAGACAGAGCTAGAGTGTTGGAGGGGGTGGTAGTGGAGCTGCTAACAAATGGTGAGAGAGGCTTGTTAGACAAACGGAGGGCACGCCTGCAATATCAATAAGAGAGGGGATGGCTGCCTGTCTGTGCGCGTGTGTGTGAGAGACGGGTCAGGAGGCATGCACGAATGATGAGGGGGGACGATATGGCTGTGGTAAGCAGATATAACTACATAGGAAGATCAATCGTCCTTTGTCATAGAAAGGAGAGACATAACATGTGAGGTACGTCGATCGATGGGTGGGGGGAATAGTTAAAGTCAACCTAGGTATATGTAGGGAGATCGATCGGTATACATGCATGTATGTGTTAGAAGCAAATAAGGCCAGGGGAGAAGGATAGAGAGAGAGGGATGCATCTAAGAGGTGGTGCGAGAGGCATACTATATCGAGGGGGAGGAGTGTGCGAGTACGAGATCGATGAAAAGAGTTGTGGGAGTGAGGCATGGACGGTGAGAAGAGAAGAGGGGAAGCTTGTGTTTGTGGTAGGCACACCTAGCTAGAGAGGCATATCGATCGATGTGTGTCGTAAAGAAGGAGCTGGGGGGCCTACACACACCATGGGTGAACAACCTAAAGTGACAAGACGAATTTGTGCGATGGAGCTAGAATGCTGAGGGAGGGTGAGAGGGATGCGGGCGTGTGCATGCACGAGAAATTAGCGCTAGCTACAAAGATAAGAGGATTGTGTGGGTGTAAAAGACGGTTAGAGATCATAATTCATTATAAAAAGCGAATTCGGATATTTGAAGAATTTATCATAGTGTTTTAAACCGACGCATGCGTGAATATATATAGCGGTGATACCCATGGTGTGGTTATGAACATGTTATACTACATATAATATATTTTATCTCTACTCTTATAAAAAACAGAGTTGTTCATGATGGTGTTCCTGCCATCCTGCAATATAGGTCGTCTGATTTATATCTGACGAATAGGAAGGAAACTATGGCAATTTTGAAAAAAAATACCCACACCCTTCTCCATATTTGCAAATACCCCTTGATCATGTTGATGTTCCCTGGAATGCATGGGCATCTTGCTAGTACTACATATAATATATAGAACATTGATTATAATTTGGGCTAATGTGTGGCTTTTGCAGCTCAGGGCTAAATACTTGTCATAGTGTAGGGGGCGGGGCACTATACTTTGTGTGATAAACACGGTGTACGTATGGAACATGGTTTAGATTACCAATATATAGTTAGTACATCAAATGTACTATTATTTGGAATCAACATTAAGTGTATTCAAAAGATTGAATTCGAGTTCATATAGTACACATAGTTCATATCTATCTCTATAGTAATCATGTGGTGTGTTGTTAAGGTAATACATGAATGATGGTTGAAGTTGGCAACAATCATGATTGTAGATTCTTACTGAAAACAAATTCAAATTCAGTTTGAATTGCAGCGGTAGTATAAACATTTGGAATGCACTAAAATGTTGGCATGAGTAGGTTACATGCATTATACAGCCAGCAAAAAAAATTAATTGGACATAACATGGATTCATACTCTCTCTTTGTGTAGCTTTGAATAACATTTGTATAGTAAAACGGGACAAGACTCTCTCTTTGTGTGGTGTGAATAGTTTTATTTTTTTCATTTTTTTCACTGAGGGAAGTGCGAATTGACTTGGTACGTACAAGTACAATATTACACATTAGGCTTGTCCCTAAAATTCAACCCGCACCTTGTTATATCCCGAAAATTCTGACAGCGTGCTCCGAAAACTAGCGCCTTCACAACCCGCGCCTTGCTATCCCAAAATTACAACGCGCGCGAAAACTCCCTCCAGCTGCCAAATCCCGACACGCGAAATACCCCTTCTAACCCTGAGCCGAAAGGCCGCTGGTTCAAATCGGTGGGGGTACTTTTGTAACACAACCTACATTTTGGACAAGCGCGTCCCTAAGTCATGGTTCCCCCTCCCACCGCCTCCTTTTCGCCATTCGAAATCCCAGGCCGCCATGACCTCTCCGCTCCAGCCGCGAAACCCCACCCTCCTCCGTCTGCCACCTCACCTCTGCCCAGCCAGAGCCTCTTCCCCGACGACGTCGTCCACCGCAATAGCTCGACGTCCCTCATCCACCTCCCCGGATGAGGGTCCGTCGTCCATCTCGTCGTCCTGCCGGTTCAGCCGCCCCGTCCTTGCTACCTCTTGAGCATGTGTTCGTTTTTCCTTGAAGAGGAAAGGGTGATGCAGCAAAGTAGCGTAAGTATTTCCCTTCAGTTTTTGAGAACCAAGGTATCAATCTAGTAGGAGACTACACGCAAATTGCCTAGTACCTGCACAATCAAGAACCTTGCAACCAACACGATAAAGGGGTTGTCAATCCCTTCACGGTCACTCGCATAATTGAGATCTGATAAAGATAATAAAGTAAATATTTTTGGTATTTTTGTTGTATAGATTGGAAAGTAAAGATTGCAAAATAGTAAACAAGATGTGATGTAAATAAAAAAGATGTAATATAATAGAAAAGATATCTGGGGGCCATAGGTTTCACTAGTGGCTTCTCTCAAGATAGCATAAATTACGCTGGGTGAACAAATTACTGCCGAACAATTGATAGAAAAGCGCATAATTATGAGAATACCTGGGCAATCATCATGAACATAGGCATCACGTTCGTGTCAAGTAGATCAAAACGATTCTGCATCTACTACTATTACTCCACACATCGACCGCTATCCAGCATGCATCTAGAGTATTAAGTTCATAAGAACAGAGTAACGCATTAAGCAAGATGACATGATGTAGAGGGATAAACTGAAGAAATACATATAAATCCCATATTTTTATCCTCGATGGCAACAATACAATATTTGCCTTGCTGCCCCTGCTGTCACCGGGAAAGGATACCGCAAGATTGAACCCAAAGCTAAGCACTTCTCCTATTGCAAGAAAGATCAATCTAGTAGGCCAAACTAAACCGATAATTCAAAGAGACTTGCAAAATTATCAAATCATGCATATAAGAATTTAGAGAAGAACCAATTATTATTCATAGATAAACTTGATCATAAATCCACAAGTCATCAGATCTCGGCAAACACACCGCAAAAAGTATTACATCGAATAGATCTCCAAAAACATCAAGGAGAACTTTGTATTGAGAATCAAAGAGAGAGAAGAAGCCATCTAGCTAATAACTATGGACCCGAAGGTCTGTGGTAAACTACTCACACATCATCGGACAGGCTATGGTGTTGATGTAGAAGCCCTCCGTGATCGATTCCCCCTCCGGCGGAGCGCCGGAAAAGGCCCCAAGATGGGATCTCACAGGTACAGAAGGTTGCGGCAGTGGAACATTGGTTTCGTGGCTCCCCTGGATGTTTTCAGGGTATAAGAGTATATATAGGCGAAAAAAGTAGGTCGGTGGAGCTACGAGGGGCCCACGAGGGTGGGGCCGCACCTACCCCCTGGGGGCGCCCTCCTACCTCGTGGCTGCCTTGCTGCGTCTCTAACTTCCACTCCAAGTCTCCTGGATTACATTTGTTCCAAGAAATATCCCCACGAAGGTTTCGTTCTGTTTGGATTCCGTTTGATATTCCTTTTCTGCGAAACACTGAAATAGGCAAAAAACCACTGGGCCTCCAGTTAATAGGTTAGTCCCAAAAATAATATAAAAGAACATATTAAAGCCCATTAAACATCCAAAACTGATAATATAATAGCATGGAACAATAAAAAAATTATAGATACGTTGGAGACGTATCAAGCATCCCCAAGCTTAATTCCTGCTCATCCTCGAGTAGGTAAATGATAAAAACATAATTTTTGATGTAATTTTCTTTATTGTGGCATGAATGTTCAGATTCGAAAGACCAAAGTTTAATATTGACATGGAAATAATGATACTTCAAGCATACTAACCAAGCAATTATGTCTTCTCAAAATAACATAACCAAAGAAAGCTCATCCCTACAAAATCATATAGTTTGGCTATGCTTCCATCTTCGTCACATAA